>NC_029791.2:121609277-121610805 GCF_000816755.2 Arachis ipaensis | reverse complement strand
ATTCCTCTATTAAATAACTTTTTGGAAAAGCTTAAAAACTTTTTTCTCACTGTAAAAACTATTAAATACCAACTTATCAATAGTTGTATTCGTATCTAATTTATGCGTAGGGAAGAAAAAAAAAATAATTTGGACATTACTCTTCTACTAGGGCACTGATGTGATTGGAAGAGCATCATGCGAATTCCGATTTTCATTGATTTGGACGGAATGCTAACCAATGAGCTCAATTCCATATCTAAAGTTTGGTCAAAAGCACTCATCAGTGCTATGCCATAAAGAAGTTATCCGCATTTTTATATTTTTCCATCAATAGCATAGTAGTATATTATATTAGCATGTTACCAATATATTCACCAATAAAATTTGAGTATATCTATACACGTATTAAATTTACAAACTAATAAAATTTTAATTAAAAATATAAAAAATTTAAATTATTAATATATTTATTTTATATTATTAAATAAAAATATTTAAAAAATTTTATTAATAATGAACTACACGGCTAAACTCATAAAATTTATTCAAATTAATGATCAAATCGATTTTTATAATTAAATTCAACCAAATTTTTAAAAATTAAAAGTTTTATGTTTTTTATACACGCCTTTTCTTTTCTACATCTTCTTCTTTCTTTTTTTTTTTTAAATGTTATTTTTTTCTCAACTTCTCTTTTCTTTTTTCTTCTTTTTTTGTTGATTTTTTTTTCTTTCTTTCTTCTATCACCAAAATTTTCCTCTTTCTTTCCAATGCCTCTCTCTTTTAATTTTCTTTCTGTTTTGTTCAAATTGCTACTATTAATGAAATATTTTATTCAAATAAATCATTTTAAATTAACATTATAAAAGCATAACACAAAAATAACACAAAAAAAACAAAAGTTTTAGTTGAAAAATATATAAAATATTTTAAACTTACAGAATTTTTAGTTGAATAAAGCAGAAGAACAATACATAAATTTTAATTGAGTAGTACATAAATTATTTTAAATTGTGTAAATTTTTTAGTTAAATAATACAAGAAAAGCATAGAAATTTTAGATCAAAAACATAAAAATGTAACTTAAATAACACATAAATATTTTGAATTTGTATTAACCGTAAAAAATTTCTATGTTTGCTTTCTATATTTCTCTTCAAATATCTTCAAAAATGTGTTTATCTTAAAAAAAAATTTTGTTTATCATAACAAAATCTTTTATCATTAATAAAATCAATTTTTATACTTGCTTCTTATGTTTTTTCAAAAAAATTTGTGTGTTTATCGTTAAATAGTTTATATTTGTATTTCATGTTTCTCTTTAGAATTGTGTGTTTAACTTAAAAAAATTATATGTTACATCATAAAATTTGTGTGTTTGGCATAAAAAATTGATTTTTTTTTTGTTTTTCATATTAATTTTTTCATCTGTTTATTTTTTTTCATAAATTGTTTTAAAATGAGAATTTTTTTTATTTTTTTATTTTTGCGTTTGCGATTTCTTTGTAAACTGCTGACACATCACACATGTACCATGTTATGTATA
>NC_029791.2:121595954-121609224 GCF_000816755.2 Arachis ipaensis | reverse complement strand
TTTATCGATACTTTTTTTTTTTTTTCATTCCACGCCATAAAACACACATCATGCTGATTCCAATTCCACCCATATTCCACCCACATTCCTATCAATTTTATTTTAGAAAATCTAGTCAAGGAAATGGGTTCAATGTATTTGTAATAAAGAGAACCAAAATGGAAAAACCCAAAACAAAAAGAAAATATTATGTTTATTTTTCATTTAATTATTCAAATTTCTTTTACATTAAAGAAATCTTCTATGCTTGCATTGTTTATATATACGTTAGATTTACATCGTAACGCGTACTTATTCATGCCACGTGCATGATAATTTGGCCAAAAGAAAGAAACTTTATATGATTTAAATATTATATGAATATATAAAAAGTATTTTGATATTCAAAGAACTAAGTGTCATTATAACTTTTAGAATATTATATTTTATAGTTTTGTATATTTGATTTAGACTGTTTGATTAGATTCAACCATAATTGTCAATTAAGGAGGTGGTTGGTTATAAATAGAAGTGAGAGTTTTGGCATTAGTTGTATGAGTTATTTATAATAAATACTTGTGTAGTGAAATATTCTTTTCACCAAAATCTCTTTTTTTTTGTGTTCAGCTGTATTCATAATTTTTTTGTTAAATATTGATGATTAGACTAACTTGGTTTTAATTTAAAGGTTAAATAAGTTCAAATGTCAGCACGGTAGCATTGAAATGTGTTCAAAGTGGTGACACTTTGACATCAGAGCATGGTTCAAGAGAGAACTCAATTGATTTGTGGGTATGACTTCTAGTATAACTATGGAGCATAAAGGAAAAGTGATATTATTCATTTTCAATGAAAAATGAAGAACACGTATTCTTTAAATAAGTCTAAAGGTAAGGACTTTAATTTTTTTGTAGAGAGTGTTTTTTTGTTGGAAAATGTTCTATCCTCTATGGATATGCGTTTTCAAAGGATAGAACATTACAAGGAGATCCTTAAGACTCGTGTTAGAAGAACTAAATGCTTTTAAGGAAAGCATGCTCTAAATAGAAGAGAAACTTAAAAATTCCTTAAAACTATTCAAGGAGGCAAAATCTCGACCGACCATTATAAGAGAGACGACGAATATTTGGAGTATGCTTTCAAAGCTTCTAATTCTTTCAATACATGAGTTTTGATGGTCTCCTTGATATGTTCTATCATTTGAAGGTACACATCTATAGAGGATATAGAACCTTCTCCAACAAAAAAAAAAAATCCCTCTTCGAAGAAATTAGAATCCTTACCTTTAGGTTCACTTGAAGAATATATCTTTTTTCTTTTTCATTGAGAAGAAACAGCATCTATTCTCCTTTGAGTCTCAACATGCTCAATTGTCATACTAGAAACCTAACCACGAATCACTTGTGTTTTCTCTCGAACCTTGTTCTGATGTCAAGTTGTCACGGCCTTGGAGACATTCCAACACTACTGTACTGGCACTTGGACTTAATTAACCTCTTAAGCTAAGATCAAGTAAGTTTAACCATCAATGTTTAGCAAAAAAAAATATGAATACAAGAGAAAAGAAGTTTTGGTAGCAAGAATATTTCACTACACAATTTTTTTTTTTTTTAAAATAACTCACACACCCAATACCAAAATTTTCACTCATATTTATAGCCATCCACCTCCTTAATAGATAGTTATAATTAAATCTAATTAATGGTCTAGATCGAGTGTCCAGAATCTTTATCAAATATCTAATCTATCACATATTTCTAAATTTTTTTAGATTATTCTATATCACTTTTCATACTTCTACATATACGCACACTTTTTTAAAATGTTCTATAACCTTTTAAAATTTTCTAGAATTTTTTATTATTTTTCAGAACTTTCAAAAATATTTTAAAATATTTTAGAATTATCTAAAATAATTTCAAACACTCTAAAATACTATACAAATACTATTAAATATAACATTATAAAAATTATCGTGACATAAAACTCCTATTTACTTAAAACAACGGTTAGAATTTTGTAATAGTACCAAAATTCTTATTATGATAAAAAAAATTGTATATACATAAGTATACGTAATATCTAAAAACTAAAATAGTAATAATAATAATAATAATAATTACATGACAAGTGAATCAATAATACACCATAATGCATATACTTGATATTAAGGTTTATTTTTTTAATATTGGGTGACAATGGGAGTAATGCATAACTATGATATACTTGTATGTTTTATTGACATATTAAAAGCGATGATAGATTGTAGGGTTAGATTTTGATATGTTATAAAAGTGTTGTTTTTATTTGAAGTGTGGCCAAATTAATAAATCACACTTTTATACAAAGCATCTTCATAAAAAGATGTTTTTTGCATCTTCATTTGAGTAGCTCCTAATTTTTTTTCCCATAACCAAGAATGGTAACATTATCTGAATTTGTAGGTATCCATTCTGCCCCTTTTCGTTTGGGGTGGATAATTATTCGCTTCTGCACCAGAATAAATTTTTAACAAAGTGGGTTTTTGAACGGGACGGGATCGCATTTAAGTTAAACTAGTCCTTATATATATAATTAGTAAAATGATTAATAATATTGTATTATATTTAAATTTTTACTTTAATTTATGTTATGTATATAATGATAATTATATACATTTTAAAATTTAATTTTATTTGTTAAATTTTAATAATTATAAGAACGAGTAGAGATGAGATGAACTAGGATTTAACTTTTTATTATCCGCAAATAAAAGCGAACAAATTAAATGCAAATTATTGTAAGACGAAACGGAGTCGGATAGGGCAAACGCCCCATTGCCACCCCTAATCAGCGTTGACTCATTTACCTACATTATACGTTCATGGGACCATTATAGAAAAGAAAGTTGTAATATTACCATCCAACTATTTTAAAGAATGAAGGAAAAATAAAGCTATGTATACGTTTTGTATTATCCATTTGAATCTAAGCTCTTTTGCATGCAATAATTTTTATGTTAAATAGGATTTTAATTAATAAAAAAAATTGGTGTGTAAATTATACAAGTACTATGAAAGTTCTTAGTATCTATTTATTTTAGTCATTAGATCGTGTTATTTTTATGAATTTATCTAAAATATGTTAAGAAGTTATAGGATAAAAGAGTAAAAAAAAAAATGAAAATTTCAATGTATTTAATATATAAAAACTTTAAAAGTTTGATTTACACTTTTTATTAAAATTGTTTACTTGCAATATTCTTAGCAAAACCTTTTTTTTAGCAAATTTTTATTTTATTAATAAAAAATAATTTATTTAATTATTTTTTTACTGGAAAATATGAATATAAAACTGGGCTGGAGCGTGTGAATAAATTGCATCAAGACGATTTTGACAACTGGAAAAGACATGTGACTATGTGAGGACTGTGTGAGTATGACAGTTGAATAGGTAACTTTTCTTCAGTACTCCCATAATAAGTTTAGGCGTCATAGGCCTCGGTACAACTCCAACAATAACCATCATATATGTTCCAAATAGATCCAATTACGAACACCTTTTCACATTTCCATCCAGGCTTCCACAAAATCCTTCCACGCCAATCATGTTTATACTACCATTATACTTCCCGGGACAGCGTGGTTTCATGGTGTTGCTATGGACCGATGGTGTTTCTCACTTTTAATAGGCTTGACTTAACATCTATATTGATTGTTGAAGTTCATGCTTCAGGTTCTTTTGTTTATCTCGCATTATTTAGGTCCCTCTTAACATTTTATTTATATGATTTAAGTTAAAATAGGACGGTGACATTAGGGATAGAGCTATCAAAGCCGTACTTGGTGCAGAGGAAACAGTTTGTTGCAATCAGGACAACGAATTCAGTCCCACATGTGTCTCAGCTTTCTCACTAACAAGCAAAGCCGTCCTATGCTTGTTTCATTGTTTGTCCTTAGCGCAGAGCATTTTATGATTATGAATATCAAGAAATGGCACAAATCAACAGAAAATACAGGAATGCGGTACGTACGTAAAAAACAATCAGTAATCTCGGGTTAATTATTCGTCTGGACGGCGACTTCGGGCTAACCGGCTAAGTAATTAATTCAGAGTATGTAGTTTCGGATATGAACATAGGCGAAGAGAACAATGACTAAGAAAAAGTCAGCAGCGGCAAATTCTCTAGAGGTGAAGTGAATCTTAAAATTCCATTCCATGTAATAAAAACTTGGGTGTCCTCAAGAAAATAAGCAATTTAGAAACACTTAAAAAGGAAGGACAAACTAAAAACAGCCCAATACATCCATAATTCATAACAGACATGAATGCCTAAAATCTCAGTACCCAAACGAGATCAAACAAGCAGCTTCTCCTTTGAAAAACATATAGAGGAGAAGTTCAATTCTAATTAGCAGTAAAAATTTGTTTACTGCTGTTCATCTGGTTTAGGAGCTTCTTTTATTTCATCTGCTCCATCATCCTGAAACCATAACAAAGAACAAATAGAAGTTCAATACATAGCTCATGAAATGATGTGACAGACAAACATAATATGGGGGTTCGAATCAATACCTGCATGTCAGAGGTCCACAGGGTGAGGTTATCACGGAGGAGTTGCATGATCAAAGTGCTATCCTTGTAAGACTCCTCTCCAAGTGTGTCCAATTCAGCAATGGCTTCATCAAAAGCCTATTGAATATAGAAGTGAAAATATTCATCATCATGTTCATGAGTATATAAACAATATACTACAAGATCAGGACGAATCATGAAGTTATTCTCTAACGCTTGAAGGGGATCGCTCATCTATTACGAGGATATGACTTGTCAAATATTTTATTATTTATTAGCTTTATTTTTAATGAACTTCAAAACATTTATTGCCTAGCAATAACTCAATAAATATTTTGCCATAGTGGTAAATAGACAGGTTGATTTGAGTTATTCAAAAAACACTAAACAGTAACCGTTGATGATGGCACTGCAAAAGGGCCCAGTCCACAGTTTTTCCCTTTCCATCGCAATCCATCGAAACATCTGATAGAAGTAAACAGTAAAATAACAAGGATCTAGCAAAATCTAACCTGTTTTGCAAGGTTGCAAGCACGATCCGGAGAGTTGAGGATTTCGTAGTAGAACACAGAGAAGTTTAGAGCAAGACCCAGCCTGATTGGGTGAGTTGGTGGCAGCTCCGCGTTAGCAATGTCCTTAACAACACAAAGAAGCACACAGTATTAGACCTAATCACATGTAAAACTTATTACATGCATCAAAGTAACAACAAAATAAAATAAAACAGAAAAAAGCCACATCAAAATTTCCTAATTCAAAATTGTTTACAAGGATAATCACACAGATATTTCACAAATAATCATGGAAATTTTTAGCAACCATGTCTGATGACGAAAATATTTAAAATATTTAAAATCAAACATGCGTAACCGCAGAGTATCAAGAATAACCAAGAGAAAGAGTGCAGATTTGAAGAATCACAACAAAATAGAAGGTTAAGATCTGAAATCTGGCTAACAAAATCTAACAGATCTGAACCGAAATATAACAGAGATCTACCAGAAACAAGAAAACTGATATACCTGAGCAGATTTGTAAGCCGCGAGGGTGCTCTCGGCGGCCTCCTTGCGCTCTGCGCCGGTCTTAAACTCGGCGAGATACCGGTGGTAGTCTCCCTTCATCTTAAGGTAGAAGACCTTGGAATCGCCGGAGGAGGCGGAGGGGATGAGGCGGGTGTCGAGGAGCTTCAAGATCCCGTCGCAGATGTTGGAGAGCTCCGACTCGATCTTGGATCTGTAGTCACGGATCACCGCAACGTGGTCCTCGTTGCCGCGACTCTCCTCCTTCTGCTCGATGGAAGAGATAATCCTCCACGACGCGCGCCTAGCTCCGATCACGTTCTTGTACGCCACCGAGAGCAAGTTCCTCTCCTCCACCGTCAGCTCCTCGTTATCGGCGGCGGCTGACACCTTTTCCATGAACTCAACCATCTCCTCGTAACGCTCTGCCTGCTCCGCCAGTTTCGCCATGTATACGTTCTCCTCCCGTGGCGATGGTGCTGCCGCCATTTCTCCGAACCTAGAGAGTGAGCGTAAGAGCGAGAAAGAGAGAAAGAGAGAGAGAGAGGGAGAGAGAAGAGATCTGGTTTCTAGAGAGAGAAAATGAAATAGAGAGCGATGAGATGGTAGAACGCGGAGAAGGCGAAAGTGAGAGGGGTGGTTTTTGAGTCTGCTGCGTCCGATAATTGCGTTTTGGGAAGCGTGGGTGGGGCCGTTTCTGAAACGCGATATGAACCGTCGGATCGTTTTATTTTTTGTATTTATTGTGTGATTAATTACTATTTTATTTTCTGCACCATTGTCGGTTACCTGGACATTTTAAAATTTGGAATTTCTTCGCTGGTTTTGATATTTTTAAAATTTAAAAAAAAGCGACAGCTGGCAAACACGGGGTTTTGATGCCTCTTCTTGTGTGTGGGCGATAAAGGTTAGTCTTTCTTTCTCTCACACACTCTCATCGATAATCAATTTGGGATGGAAAAAGAAAATGGGCCGAAGTGGTGTGGTTAATGGGTCCATTTATGAGGTTGGATTCTCCACCGGCCACTGCTTAAGCCCTGAATAAAGCAAAGCGCTTTTTTCTCTGCGACTTTCCCTTACTTTTACTTTTTTCTTCCACCACAGGTCCTTCTTAAACGTGAGAATTTAAGAGAACAAAAAATGAAGAAATAGAAGTAAGAAATAAGAAAGGGGGTTGGTCGGTTCATGGGTCATTCTATTCAGTAGTTGACTCGTACGTGAAAAAGTGCTAGACTTGTCACCCCAACCGGTCACTGCTCAACTCAACATCATGTCATTGTACTTTCTAAAGTAATTAGATTAGAGAAATTTTTTGGGTACAGAATAAGATTAAGTGAAAAGTGATGAATTTTATTAAATTTATAGAGAGTATATATATTGTATATAATATTTTTTTGTGATTTTTTATTATAAAAGAGTAATTTTTTGTTTTATTAGAAAGTATAATATACCATAATATATTGCTTTTAAGTTAGAGTTCAATCAAATTTTAAAAATATTTGTATTATTAGTAATTTTAAAAAAGGTTTTAATAATTTGTGTAAATATAGTTAGCCTTATGTATTAAGCTGTTAACCATAGTGAAAAATATGGCTAAATAGCTAATTATGATAATAAGGTCAGCAATTATTACAGGCATAAAATTAAATTAGTCAGACATAAAGGACAAAGGAGAGCTATACGTATGTCTCATTCTGTTAAGAATTTTGTAAAAATTTATAAAATTGTTTTTTAAATTAATTTGTATTTTTTTTAAGGTTAAAGAGTTTAATTCAAATTTATATATTGATAAATATTTATATATATTAGAGTTATTTTATAAATTAAAAACAATTTTATTAAATAAAACTTTTGTAAATTATACTTATCGAAATAAAAGTTTCTTTTTGTTTTGTTTTACCAACATAATCGTTATAATATTTGAAAAGTTATGTTTAAAAAATTAATTTTAATAAAATACTTATCGAAATAAAAGTTACTTTTTGTTTTGTTTTACCAACATATATAATCGTTATAATATTTGAAAAGTTATGTTTAAAAAATTAATTTTAGTAAACTATTTTCTTAAAAAATCAAGTTTTATTAAACCACGCTTTTTACTTTTTTTTTTTATTTTCACTTTTACAATATCTCCAAATTTAATAGGTTAAATTAATTCTCTACAAATTTAAAAATCTATTCATATACGTATTTTGATTAGAAGTTTACCAATGGCGCAGGACTGCAGGTGGCTGAGAATAGGGGTGGCAATGAGTTGGGTAAGGTATGATTTGAACCCAATCCTAACCCTACTTGCGGGTTGAGTTTTTAACCAACAATTAATCCTACTCTACCATATTCTACTCGCAGGTTGAGAAATATCCAACCATAATCCTATCCGTACTCAATCCGCGGTATCCAATTCTACCCGTGGGTTGACAAAAAGAAACATTATAATAACACAAATATCTCATAAATAACACAAGTATCTCATACACAACATAACCATCAAATAACACAAGTTATCCCATGAGCATTCAAATAATACAAGTATTCAAACAACACAAATTATCCCACAAATAATACAAGTATCTCATACACAACATAACCATCAAATATTAAATTACACATAAAAGTCTTTGTCTAAGTAAATAACATAAACATAAATAAAATTATTTAATTTCATGTCTCCATGAGCATTCCATTTGTTGCAACAACACCATCACTAGTTTATGACTTCATATACCGCATCATCATCATTTGCAATTTGATAATCAGGTTTTCCACCTAAAAATCAAAGATAATAAATTTATTTATTAATCAATCTATATATAAATTTAACATTACCATAAACAAATAGAAAAGTTAAATCATAAATAACCTCTTTGACGATATGCTGCCCACAACCAGTTTTGATTACACATAAGAGCTTCCACAATATCTTCATGAAAACTGCCACAATGAGGAGCAATTACTCGACTACTTGTGCTAAAAGAAGACTCAGAAACAACAGTAGACACAGGGATAGCAAATATATCTCTCGCAATTCTTTGAAGTGTTGGAAATCTAACCCCATTCACTTCCATTAAGCAAAAATATCAAAGTCGGCACTCAAATGATGAACATCTTCCTCTATGTAATGATCAAATTCAGTCTTCACAAATGAACCATTTTTCTTCTTCTTTTGTCTAATATACAACTGGTAAGCAGCATCATCATCTTGCTCTGCATTCATCTGTAGCTCTTGTGTAGAATCCTCAAATGCATTACTTGAATTAGACGGATTCTGTTGGTACTCATAAAGCAAGTCATAGCATATCTGTTTGATCCTCTCAATCTTACTTGAGCACTCATCTTGATTTTGACATAACATTGAGAATTTATACTCAAACCTAGCAAGCTTATACCTAGGATCTAGAATGACAGCAACACCCATCATGTCATGAATTTCTTCCCAATACTTATCAAATTTTATCTTCATACTACATGCCATATTACTAATCAGTAAATTTGGAGAAGCAGACCATTTTTTCAAGGCAACATTTATATCACATACTTTGTTAAAATAAATGTTGGCTGTTGGAACTTGAGTACCAGAAAATAATTGTGTCACATCATAAAACAACTTTAATTTACCACAAATTTCTTTAACAAGGTCCCACTCCTCATTGCTTGGCAAACTTTTGTAATTAGGATCCTTTTGTCTTAATCGAGGAAACACATTTCGATACAACCATGCAGTCTCTAACATCACATAAGTGGAGTTCCATCTAGTTGGACAACCAAGAGCTAATTTTTTTTATAAATTGAACATTTGACTTACTACACCAACTCACAAAGGTTTCATGTCTTTTAGGGGTTGAAGTCCAATACACCACACTGTCACAAATTTTTTCACACTTTCCTTAACCAAATTTAGGCCATCTTTCACAATTAGGTTCAAGATATGAGCACAAATAACGCATATGCAACATGGAACCCCCCAACAACAAATATTTTGAATGTAAGTGCCCCAACAACTCATCAACCATAGCATCATTAGTAGAGCAATTATCCAATGTAATAGTTGACAATTTTCTATCTATGTTCCACTCTAACAAAACTTTCATTAATGCATTCGAGAGCACTTCACTCGTATGAGGAGCGGGAACATAAGTAAAACTGAAAATCGTTCAAAAATATATTTCAATTATTATCTAAAAGACAAATTAATTTCAAGTAAAAAATATTAAAAGTCATATCAATTACTAGAAGTATAATTTAGAAGTTTACCTTAATACGTGCATTTACAAAATCCATGAACTATAAATGTAGTGTGCCGTGACAATTATGTATCATTTTTCTTGGTTGGAAGTCCACATGTCGGTTGTAATTGCTACTCGACTATCATTTCCATCCATTAGCTTAGTCATGTTAAGCTTCTCCAACTCATACATTTCAAAAATGTCCTTCTTGATTGTGTTTCGACTAGGCACCTTAAAAGTTAGTTGCATTGATGCATATACTTCCTTCATTCCAACATGTTCCACAAAAGATAAAGAGTACTCATGCATACATATGGCCTTGACAATACACCTTCTTGTATAAGATAGATCAAATGCAAAGGCATCCGCAGCACTCCTTGCATGTTTAGACAATGAATCCACAATTGTTGATTGCCTAGAATTTGCTAATTTGATCCTTTTACAATAGTGGAGCACATGATTCTTCAAATTTATAGTTCCATTTCTTGGATTGGCTCCAAGAACAGATTTGCAATGGTTGCATTTTGCCTTCCAGTCTTTTCCTCTTGAAATCGACTAAAGTATTGCCAATAAACACTCTTCACACTCGATTTGTTGCTATTTTCAATCGAAGCGGACTCATCTGAAACAAAATTAGTGGTTGCTTCCACTGGGGGTTCTTGTTGTTGTTCTTCTGTTGCCACATCTTGTGCCATTACATCCATGTTGGTACTTGACATTTCAAAGTGAATTCCCTACAAATATATATATGTGACATGTTTAAATACACTTTGTACAGATAGTCAGATATACAAATTACAACTAGTCCAAATAAAATCAAATTACATAATCAAATTACACACACATACAAATAAAATAAAAGAAAAAGAAAAAAATAATCATCTTGTCATAACTAGTCAAAAATTCTATTTTCTAGTCACAGAATTTCAACTTCACTCTTTTTGTAAAGGTATAAGAAATTAAAAATTATTGTTATAGAAATGAGTCAAAATTAATTAAACAAGTATTACTAAATAAAAAATAGATAAACAATCAGCGTTTAAGTATATATTCATTAAAGATAAAATTTAGCAAATAAAAACACTATTGTATGTTAATTGGTGAATTATATAGGTTATCTCTCCATTAAAATTTTTAAATTATTTTCTACAGTGAAAAGGAAAGAAGAGTTTTACAAGATAGATTAGTTACTTTCTCAATGTAAACTTGCAATGATAATAGACAAATAAAGAACTAAAAATAAAATGATTCATTAGTGAGACATAGAGTGCAGTTAAGGATAGATCATTGCAACCTTTAATTTTTTCGGGAAAGGGGGAGGGGGGGTTTGGGAGGGGTCTTCAAACTTGCTTAGCTTTGAATAAGCTTCGAGAAGAGCAACCTTTAATTTATGTCGTGTCTTTCCTAGTTTCCATTTTTTGTTTATAAATAAATTTCAGCCTCAAAGGTGAGTCTTAGTGTTATGGTAAATTATGAATTCATAATCTGACTCCATCCATGTGATATAAAGAAAGCAGTTCCAGAGGAATATACACAAAAAAATGTGTTTACAAGAAGCAAGAGACACAATAACTCAATCAGACATGAAAGACATGCTCAAAAAATACTCAGAATAATTATAGCTACAAAATAATTTGAAATACTCAAAATAATTATAGCTAAGAAGTACACTATGCAAGGTATATAAAACTTCACAGTATAAAGCTTACCACTAAGTTAGGGAACAAGTCTAATGAGTCAACAGAGACCAGATCATCGATGTTGTTATCACCTGAACAAAGAATCAGAGATTTAAAGTCAATAGATGTCCACAATCTGTATTTCGTGCAGGATGATGAGCATCATCAAGAGAAATACTACCTAATAGAAGGCCTTCGCGAACAAGCTGGCGACGAGAGTGACGGGAGACTACAACACCGCCGGCGACGCGAGTAATATGAGTAGTGCCGGCGACACGATCAGAGTCCAAAGAGATTTGAATTTGAGAATTGAGAGAAGAGGATTAGGGTTCTTCTTGCACCATTGAGGGAGTGGCTGTGAAATAAGGGCTGTAATCTGAATGATTGAGGCCACCAGATTGTTAAAAATTGTATTTATATCTCATTAAATGAGAAATATGTTTTATAAAAATAAATGAGTAAAGTTTACAAATTTATAAATTTGGTTTAGTGTCTAGGAACTTTTTGCACATGCTTAAGGTCATTGGTTCAACTCTCATATGTAACATTTTAAAGCCAATCCCGCCAACTCTCATATGTAACATTTTAAAGCCAATCCCGCTACGTTACTAACAGCACTTCTGCCAACTCTTATTTATAACCGTGTTTAATGGAAGTGTTTTTGTGGATGTGTCTAATAAAAATGTCTTTTTTATGACTGAGACTAATAGAAGTGTCTTTATAGATGTACTTTTTGGATGTGTCTCTTTATACATGTGTTTAAAATATAATAATTAATTATTGTTGGCAATAAGTTGGCAGATAATCTATTGGTATTCTATACTTTTCCTTTTAAAGCATATATAACACATATTATGGGGGTGCGGGTAGGGTGGATAAGGTTGAGGCTCAACCCGTACCCCGCTCCGTGCCCAACCTTACCCGCAGCGGATCGAGTTGGCAACCCTACCCGACCGGGTTAGGTCGAGTTGGGTACCCGCGGATAGGGTCCATGCTGCCAGGCCTAGTTGAGAAGAATGGCAAAAATGACTAAATTATTACTTTATTTTGTGGAGCATTGTAAGTCCTATTTAGCAACTTCGTCCATTTTTTTGACTAAATTATTGTTTGCTGCAATCACTAACAGCCTAAGAGGTACATCTATAGTAATAGAGGGGAGCAGGAAGTGGGAATAATACTCAGCTCTGTATTTTATACTCTAATATTTTTTAATCTTCATTTAGTTTTTTTTTATTTTGTTATTGTTGTAACAGTGATGTTTTCTATCAATATTGGATGTTGTTATGTTTTATTTGAGTGTGGATGATGACAGCGAATAAATAAAAAAATCAAATTTGCCTTAAGACAAATCGGACGGTTAGTTTTAATATCAAATTAAACCCTCATATTTGTAATTGGCCAACACACGCATGCAAGAATCGAACGATCAGATTTAAATTAATTTGATTCCCATCACATATTAGATGGCCAGAGTTAAATAGTTTGAAAACAGACGGTAGGAATCAATTCCACAAATCTAAACTCTCCAAAAGTCTTTTTTCTCTCCTTCGCTGATCCTTCTCACTCTCACTCGATTCACTCTCAATTTTTAATACTATCACTCTTAAACCATAAACTAAAGAAGTTGATATCTTAAATTTTACGTTGTTAACTATCTTAGTCAACTTAATTATATAAGTAATCTTTTTGTAATTTTTTCAGTGTCTATAAAAATAATAATACTGTAAATTAATATTGTTTATAATAATTAAATGGTAGTATTAGATATGTAATTATATTTGATTGATATATTAAGATTATAAATAGATATGTGCTA
>NC_029791.2:121595297-121595812 GCF_000816755.2 Arachis ipaensis | reverse complement strand
TGTCTTAATGAAACTTATATTTATTTTATAGGTTTATTAATTGTGTTTAGAGTAGGATGGAAATTAGAATTTAATTTGTTGGTTAATTTTAATCATAATATTTCATATTCGATTCTTTGGTAGTTTTTGTTTAGTGTCAATGTCAGTGCTATAGTAATTTAATTAAGCAATTTTAATAACTAAATTAATGGTGTTTAATTTAGGGTTTGTCGATAATTTGATTAATTATTTTAGTTGTATGAGAATATAAATTATAATTATGGGTTAAATTTATTAACTATACTTGTAATAGATAGCAATTAGAATTTTAATTTTTCGATAATGTTAATCTTAATGATAAAGTTAAAATGTTAATGAAAATAAATGATTATATTTTTGGTAGTTATTTTAATGTTATTAATTGTTGTTAGGGATTAGAACTAATTATTTCCATAATCTTAATAAATAAAAATTATAATTATTTAGAGTTTATGATAAAATATAATTAATTATTTTACTTTGTATGTATGCATGAT
>NC_029791.2:121584902-121595272 GCF_000816755.2 Arachis ipaensis | reverse complement strand
AGCGTTTTTTTTTTTTTTTCCGAGTTGTTAACTTAACATACGTTGATTACTTAAGTACACCTGTGTGGAATTGTAAGCACTTAGGATGTTTTGTATCTGTTTATCATTGAGTTCATCAAAGTCAATTAATTAGTTATTATTTAATTTTGTGAATATTAAAGTTAAAGGTAATTGTATGATTGTTAATAATAATTGAATTGTACTTATAATTTTTTTATTAAATTGGAGATATGATTTGATTGATTATATTAATTATTTTAATGGGTACCTAATTATAATTGAATTAATAGTATTATTAATTAAAATAATAGTTATTATAGGTCTGTTTAAATTAAGAATAAAGATTGCTATATATGATTGTTTATATCAATTATTTATTTAAATGGGATATTGATGTGGACACTGTCTTTTATCACGTATCTCAGATTGGAGAGATCTAAGGTTAGTCGGCTTTGTTAACAACTTTAGTTGAGAGATGACACTCAGACATGCATACCTTTCATCTTTTAACTGGTGAGTACGCTATTACGTTGGAAGATATGACTTTAATTCTAGGTATTTCGATAAATAGTCTTGCTGTTACAAGAGTAACCATGAATAGTTATGAGGCCATAGAAGCTGAATGCATGCATCAATTTGGAGTTGTACCTAGGACCAATGATTGCAGAAAAAGTTACATCAAATTTACCTAGATTAGAATGTGAAAGATGAATTACATTTGAACGATCAAGTTGCCATCAAGAGGTATGTGAAGTGCCATATCTTGCTATTGTTTATGTCAATTTTGTTTACTAATAAGTCTGGGTTAGTAGTTCACTGGAAATTTATGCCGCTACTCCACAACTTTTCTTGGGTCAGCGAAATTAGCTGGGGATCAGCATCCTAGCACCCTTGTAAAGAGCCTTATGTAAGGCATCTCGTTTTGACTATAAGGAGATTGATGGTCCACTGACATTATTGCATATCTGGGCTTGGATTTGTTTTCCATTTCTTCTCCTGATTCTTGGCTTCCCGCAATATTTTTCACTTGCTAACTGGTAATATTAATTATTAATAACTTTACTAAGTGTTTTACATTGTATTATAATGTCTAGTCAAAAAGTTTACTAGTGAAAAAAAATGATGTCAAATGGTGTAACTGGGAGCGTGCTAATCGGTCGTATAGATATCATACTATTGCTCACTTTAGGAGATTGTTAGATGAGGTGCAGGAAGGCTATGTATGTTCTAATTGAATAATATAAAATCATCTTGAAATCCATGTATGTTGAACCTTTGTATTATTTGGTGAATATTTTTTTTTTGTATTTGTCCAGTTTGTTTGGGAAGCTTACGGTGTTGATTGAACAGATCCATACGTCATTCTAAAAGATGACATCCATCTTCATTCACTGGTTTGGAGCACAACGGTACCGTTGATATCATTTGAGACTCTTGAGTGGCATGCAACTGAAAGGTGCAGGAGACAATTTGGTTTTATATAGGGTGTCCTACATCAGGAGAGGTTTCTGGATGATCAATATGGTGAGGTTTTGACCAGACTAAAAACTTTGATTCGTCTGTCAACCATCCATTTTGGATAATGTAATGGACCAATCGATACAGTCATGTCCTATATGAGATCCTATGTCTTTGCAACATCCATTGGACTTTTACATGTATTGGTATTGCATGAAATATGACACTCACTTGTATTGGTTCGATCTTGTATTGTAAAAAAAATTAAGAGGGCAATACTATGGTGAATCATCCATCCTAACCAAAGTCACCGCCACTGCCACAGCCACAACAACCCCCACAGCCAACACCACTGTAAGATCCATCTCAGCAGTCTTCGATTCCATATGTTCTTCAGACATATTCCACATCACATTTTACACCGCCATATCCATGGCATCAATAGTATTGAGGTGTATCACAGTTGGAAACAAGGGACCCAACATGGTTTTTCCAGCTACTTGGATTCATGGCGACGCAATTGGGTCAATCACAGTTGTGTAACCAGAGCGAAGTCCCCCCACCCATGTCGATGCAGTTGAGTGTGCTGACCTAGGGAAGGAGGTAATTGGATTCAAGAATTTGGTGTTGTACTCCTTCAACAAACTCTATAGGCAGACTAACTGTTGATTCGAGTAGGAATAACGAGGACCGAAGGATTGTTAATAGTAGGAATCCTATCGTATCCCAATAGGTCTCATCAAGGAGAGCACAAGGGAACTCGACGGTGATGATGATGACTACCTAGTTGAGTCCCTGGAGGGGGATGAAGATGATGGTCATGACGAGAGTGATGACGATGACGACCATGGTGATGACCCTGGGCTGAGTATAGGTATTGTACTTGTGTTTATTCAAGTCTTTGAAATTAATTGTATTTTGCTCGTTGGTTCATGTGTCTGTTGTTAGTATTATAATGGATCTACATTTATTTTTTTCGTCTAGTATTTTATTATTCGATTGATATATATCTTGTCTTTATATTTTATGTAAGTGGTATAGGTACAACCACAAGTGACTCTCCAACTCTATATTCTCGAGGCAAAGGATATAATTTTAGATCTGATCCCTACACCAAAATGCAAACAAATTCGCCCCATCTGCATTTAAAAATGTTGCGAAGAAGTGCAAACAATTTTGCAAAGATATAAAGTGGACAATTAGAAAGTAGCGTGGGACTAATATAATATTTGTACTTTGTTTAACTCGTGTTATTGTAGTTTATTAAATTTTTTAAAATGGTGACATGTAGCGTCATTAAGTAATTTGTTTATCAACTATGCATGATATAAACTCAATCTACATCATGCTCAATTAAGGGATATATTTAACAAAAGTTTAAACATAATAGGACAACACTATTAATGAAACAAGACACACATCATACATATCAGGTATTTTATGCAGCACCTCCTATACTTGCACTATCACGTTGATGACATTTACCATCACTACAACAAATCTGGCAGATATCAGCGGTGTTTTTATGGAGGTTAAAAAAATCGCTGCAAAATGAATAATGGTGGCGGTTGATGCAGCGGAAAAGAGTGGGACTGCAATTAGTTTGGCATTTAGCGTCGGTTGGTGCGGCTAGAAAAGAATGTGTAGCTATTAGCGGCGTTTTCTTCCAACCCCCGTAAAATGCGTTTACATACATATTTGGATGTTATCCCTTTTTAAAAAACCAACAGGGTATAATCTACTTAAGTTCTCACTACTTTTTTTATGAAATATGTTTGAATCACTGTTACTTAAACCATTACACTATTTTTGGATTTGTTTTACGTAAAAAAATTAATCAGTTAAAAAAATATATTTGTTTAATCATGTGAACAAATTTAGTAATTAGATTTTCTCATTTACTATAAGATCTTTTAAGTTTGCATTCAAGCATAAATATAAAAGAAAAAAATAAGTCAATTTCTGAATTTATAAAATTCAATCGAGCATAAATTTAATTTAGCTTCTTCAAAGTTAAACTTTACTAAACCTAAATTAAGAAATTCTTAAAGTAGACAAATATGTAATATTACGACCCAAACTATTAAATTAAGGGAATCAACCTAAGTCTTAAAATAAAATGTCAAATTTTTTTTTCAACATTGTATTGATTTGGCAAAAAATACTATGTCAAGAATCTACAACCCTCACGTATTACAGGATCTGATATGTCCTCTAAACCATGACTTTTATTTAGATTAAAGCCCCTATTTGCAACATGTACATCATCTTGTCTTTGTTGATAATCTAAAGTTTCATTGTCTTTTTTTGGAACCTTATTGAGATCAAACTGCAAGGAGATGTCAATTTCAACAGACAAGATATCAACTAAATTATCTTTTGAATCAGTCTTTGCCCCATCTACACTGTTATTAACTATTTTGATTGAATATTCAGCTAATACTGAAATTATCAACATGCATACAACAGTCTGAGTCTATTCAGAAGAAACTGAGAACTCTCAAGTTATTAGATAGTAATTTAGAGAATTAAGGTACATTAATATGTAAAGACAATTTTAAAATTAACTAAAATTGAACAATAGTTACCATCTCCCTTGTTGGAACTTTGGGTAGATTTCTTAGAAAGAAGCTCTGTAATGTGCAATTCTATAAACTTCATTTTCTCCTGTGATGCAATATCCAACTCAACAGCATGCTTGTTTATAAAGTGCGTTTACATAATAAAAAAATATAGTTCATGGTCTTTTTCGTAAAACACATTGTTTCTTCATGATGCACTTTCTATATTAGATATTTTTTTTTACCTTCAATTCAGCAAGTATGTCTTTAGAGCTCTTCTCAGATGCATGTCACAAAAACATAGCCAAATTTCTTCTCGTACACTGATTCCATTCATGAAGTTCCTACAAATTTAAATGTTAACGTAACAAATATTATTGCAGCAAATTTGTTAGCATATATCAACTTAAAATAAATATTATTCAAATATAGTTTAGCACAAATTTTTTAGGATATGCCTAAGGAACAAACCTGCATGGTAGATTTGTTCGCCGTTTCCAAGTATTGGTTGAAGCAAGAGCGTGCTGATATAGTCTCCAACCAACATCTAACATTCACTTTACGAAATCATATGTCTCTAGTAACAGAAATTGCCTGTTTCAATAAAGAGAATAGAGAGATCATAACCATTTCTTTAGCGAATGTTGTGCTTGCACAATAAAATGAAAAGTCCTCCGTTTTCATTTAGTATGTTACACCATCATTTTATGTTCACTAATATTTATTAGTCATAACAATCTTAAAATTGATAATAATTATTAGAGATCATGATTATCATAAAAATGACATTAAGAACAACAACAATAATAACAAAATTAATACTTTATTGTAAACTAACTTTTTCTGAAAAAAAAAACTTATAAAGAAATGTGAAACTGCTTTTATTCATTAAACCCAACAAATCAGTAAAGACTTAATTGAAATACAAAAATACAGATCGTGATATAGCTAGCAAACTACATATATCATTAAGATTATTAAATTTTTTAATTACACAAAGACCCTTTTTAAATTACATTGACTTTTATTCTATTTCCAGTATGCAACCTCATCGATATTTTTAGAAGCATTGTCTGTGGGGTCTTCTATATCATCATTCTTTGTCAACTGTAAATCTCCAATGTCACCTGCCGCTGACATGTTCAACCCTGGCTGTAGAGAAAAACCAACTTTAGCTTCTTCATTCTCTTCTTCTATGTCATACAAGTCTTTGGTTTCACATGAACCACTACGCTCCATTCTTTATCTAATTCATCATCCATATAGTGTACGAGATGAGCCGCTGATGCCAATATGTACAATTCATGGTCTTCTCAATCACCGGTGTGTATCGAACGAGAGAAGTTAACACTAGTAAGATCGAAATGGTCTTATTTGATACCTCTACTGGTAGTTGTATCCGCCCAAATATACTTGAACAACATGCTGTGAACCGACAGCTGTAATTCAATTCAATTATGTTTACTATTTTGCGGAATATGAAACATTACCAACAACCACTTTATTGTCACACATGCTTGCATAACTTCGTGTATTAGATGAGACATATACTCTACTATTTTGGATTTTCATCCTTTCTTCCTTTGTCATAGTTCTAAACTTATACCGGTTGATGTTGTACGCCTCAAAATGTCTTGCTTGAAGTATGGGTCCATATGCAAGCCATTTAATTTCATTTGAATACTGAGTGCTTTCCATTGGAACCTGCTACCATATAACAACCATTCTTAATATCATCAAAGGTAGTATATTGCAATAAATATTTTATGCTAACAAGGCAAATGGCATAATGCATACTCTATGCTAACCTCTTGTTTGAACCACTGAGTAAATTCCTTGTGAACAATGCTGTCTATTTTTTATTGCGACCTTGTTTGATCTTGTAACATTCTCTTTATTTTTTCTCTAAATGAACTATATGAAATAGCAAAACATTAATCGCAAATAGTGGACGGATGAAAAGATTTGTATCCAAGCTTTAATTTGAAATATAACATAAGATTACTTACTCAATAAATTCAGAAACAGCCTCGCAGTTGACTAGCACGTGACGATGTGCTTGATGTTGTTCCATTCAGAAACAGCCTTTCCAACTTTCGGGAACACAATGTCCCCTGTATTAGGGCTCACTCCACTAGGTTGATCATCAACTCGCACCGGTCGATTTATCATAGTCTCAATGTTATCCAGATATCTAGAGCAGAAAGTTAAAATTTTCTCAGATAAGTAGCCCTCCGCAATTGGGCCTTCTGCTTGTGTTCTGTTGGGCACATATTGTTTCAAACGACCCAGATACCTTTCAAATAAAATTAAATGATATGCTTAGTATAAAAATTTGATCAAACCACATGTCTAGACGGGGTTATATAGGAACTAACCTCTCTATTGGATATATCTACCAAAAATGTACTGGACCACCAAGTTTTACTTCTTTAATAAAATGCACGATAAGGTGTACCATGACTATGAAGAACGATGGAGGAAAATTCATTTCCATACGACATAGGGTATGAACAACATGATGTTGGAGTTCATTAAGCTGTAGAGGGTTAATGGCTTTCCCACAAAGTGCTCAAAAAAATGATGAAAGATCGGCAATTACGGTGGCCACTGGGACAGGCAGTGCATTAGAAGTAAATGTTCCATCAGAATGTGACAATCATAACTTTTCAACCCAGACAACTTACGCTATCGTAAGTCAACACAACGTGTAATATTTCAACCTAGACAACTTACCACTACTACTACTACTACCTAGGCGGGTGTTTAAAAGTTCAACCTGGAGCAAGTGGAATAATTCACTACTGCTGCTACTACTCAGGCGTCATAATCACTGACATGGAGCAAGCGAGACGAACCACTATTCCTTGCTACTGCCCAGGTATCTCAAACATACATTCATTCAGTCTAAAAATAATCATCATTATTATCAAATCTCAAGCATTGACCTGGAGCAAGCGGGACGAACCACAATCCTTACTACTACCCAGGTATCTCAATCAAATTCAATTTAATTTTTACATTCATTCTCATTACCATTCAATTATTCAAAAATCATACTCAAAAATCAATCTTCATTCTCGCACTCATTCTCATCATATCTCTTATTATTTTCTTCAATAATTCAAATTGAAAACATAATTCATTCTCTTCTAAATAAATCAAACTCCAAAACGTAACCTTTTCTTAATAACTGCAAAAATCAAATTATAAAATCCCTTAAAAATCTAAATCTTTCTAAATACCCATTTTAAATGAAGTCTCAAATTTTTATAAAAATTTGGGCAGCATCTCTAAAATTTGGACTATGCCACCCTTACGGGTCCCAACCAAGCCACAATTTCCAACCTGTTCCCAACTAACTTCAAATATCAAATCCTTTCCAAAATCAAAACAAATTCCAGTTTTGAATCTTTTCTAAAATAAAAAATTTCCAAAATGAAACTAAATTCTAACATTAAACCTCTTCCAGTAATTAAAGGAAAATCAATTCAACAATGACCAACTTAACAAACCAAAATAGCAAATCAGAATAACCAGCTTCCTCAATAATTCAATAAATCAATCAAATAAATAATCACAGCCATCCAAACAGTCCAATTCAATTCGTAAGACTCATGTAATTATAAAAATATATTTTTCATATTATCATCGACTTATAAGAACTCTTGAAAGTAAAATGAATTTAAGAAAACGTCTCTACCTCGATAAACGAATCCGTAATCCAAACGCATCAAAGAAAGTCTTTTCTCTCGGCCTGCGGTCAGCGAAAGCCACAACCTCAGCTCAAACCATATTCGCAGCAACCACAGCAATATTAAAGCAACATACAACATTCAGAGCACGACCCTACGTTACCAGAACCTCAGAATTTATGACCAAACATAACAGAATACTAACACAGGGGTTTTTGAAACATAAACACTTACTGTAATAACAAAACAAAGCAGACGCGACTCCGAATTGACCCGGCAGTAGCTCCGATAATAACCCCAAGTGACAGCGGCGAGTAAAAACCCCGGTGATGGCGAATGTAACAACCATGCAGCGTCAAAATCTTGTCAGAACCCAAAAGAACAAAAACCAAACTTAAAACCCGTACCGAAAGTGGTCATCGGCAACGACAGCAAGGTTTCGGATGGTAGAGGCGGCGTGAAGCTCTGGGGGTTCAGCAACAGTGGCGGTGGCTCCTTGTCTTCTCTTCTGTTCACGTTTCTGTCTCCCTCAGATCAGATCGGCGGCTAACCTCCAGCAACGGCAATGGAGCACGCGACGGTGGCGGCTGGGCTCGTCAACGATGGCGGCAACGACGAAGACGGCTCGGATAGCAGCAGCGGCACGATGACCTGTCTCTGCTCTGGCAAAGGACTGAACGGTGACGATGCGGGCTCCATAGGATGGCGATGCCTCCTTCTCCTCGCGCAGTTCTGGCGGCAGCTCGTGGACGGAACGGACGGCGGCGGCACAGACAACTTCCCCCCTCCACCGGCGCCCTCTTCCTCTCGGATCTCCTTCTCCCTTCCCCCCTTCCTTTCTTCTTCTCGCGGCCTCCCCCTCTCCTCTCTTCCCTTTCTTTTCTTGTTGCAGCCGTTGCTGCTGCTGGTGCTGTGTGTGTTGTGTGTGTTTGTGATATTAGGGTTAGGGTTTGTTTTGGGTGAAAATAGGTATGAGGGTGTTTTTGGTAATTTTAATAAAATTGAGACATAGGATATTAATTTGAAATCTAATTAAATCCTTAAAAATTACTCTAAAAATATTATTTGTTGTACCAAAATACTAATTAATTTAAAATCAAATATTTTAATTGAAATAATAAGATAATAAGATTAATTTATATAAAAATATCAATATTTAAATTAAATCAAATTCTTATTATTGCATAACTACTAACGTTATAATTTAAATATAGAAAATAAACCAATAATTATAAAATTAGATAAGAATCTTAATTTATTTTAAATTCAATTAATCAAAACTTGCTTTAATTATCTTTAATAAAGAAATTTTTAAAATTAAAGCTATAAATAGATAATTGAATTTGACATTAGTTTATAATAAAATTTTCAAAAGTTATGGATCTTACAAATGTCATTCCATAATTACTTCAACTCATCAACCAAGGACTGCAAGTAAATATCTTTGTCATTACCTAGCATTTTAGGCCTAGGAATAATCATAGATAATAAAAGACCTTTGATTCATGCAAAGCCATGGAGAAAAATTGTACGGGATAAGAATCACAAGCCAAATGGAATACTTTGTGCTCATGTTCCCAAAAGGATTAAATTCGTCGCTAGCTAAGGCCAAGCGAACACTGCGCGGATCCAATGAAAAAAAGTATTATTCGCATCAAATTTTCTCCATTCTTCAGCGTCTCTTGGATGCCTCAAAAGACCATCGTTGTTATGACCCTCTTTATGCCATAACATGTCTTTAGATGTTTTGCTGCACATGAATAACTGTTGCAGTCCCGGAATGAGAAGAAAGTAACGGAGAGTCTTTGCTGGTATTCGTTTCCCATTTCTCTTGACATGAATTTTTAGCTTGAGAATAGAACCCTTCCGCGTCTTTTGCTTCCATCTTGAAGTTCTGCATCGTTTGCACTTGGTCAAGTCTTCATCATCATCCCGGTATAACATGCAATCATTTGAACATGCATCTATTTTCTTGTATTAAATTTCCAGTTTTCTAATTGTCTTTTTGGTCTCATAGAATGTCCTCTCATAACAAATCTAGGATCATTGACATCGCCTTGTCACTAACACCACACATACACTTTATATGGTAAAGCTTCACTAAGAATAATAGCTTTGAGTATTTTGAGCATCCGAGATATAATTGCTGCTCTCCATCTGCAAGTAAATCATTAAAATCCCTCGCCGCGCAACTTGGCTCGTCATATAAATTCGGAAATTCTTGTTCATCATCATTAACATGTTCTTCCATTGTGGTGTCATTGCTCCCGTGTTGTATTGAGAAATCGAATGCTTCATTGACCATTTGCGTCATTGGATTTGCTCAGGATATTGGACTATCAGTAGAGCGCTTGAACCTTGTGCCCTCGTCACAAGGTTTCTCACCATGACGAATTCAGACAGTGTACCTAGGGGAAGGGCCTTATCAACAGGTGGTCATACGCATATTCTCTTGTTTCATAAGTTGGAACCCACACTCTAGACATGGATATTTTATCATACCATCTGACGATGCATTAGCAAATATAAAATCTAAGAAATTGTTTAATCCTTGCTTATATTCTACACTACCCCGTGTCTCTAAAATTCAGTTTTTATCTATATCTAATATAAAGTAAAAATATTTTATAGTAATTAATAATTAAATACCAATTAT
>NC_029791.2:121578302-121583511 GCF_000816755.2 Arachis ipaensis | reverse complement strand
ACCAATTATTGAAAAAATAAATATTTAAATAAATAATGATAATAGATTATGCATGCATTTAATGCTTTTTAACTAATTTATAAGTCTTGTTTACATATTTAATTTATTTGGGTGTATTAGCAGTTTAAGTCTTTGTTGTGTATGTCATGAAATTGTTAGTTGATTTTTTACGTGGGTTCACAACTAGAAAATGGATAAATACAGACAGATTTACAGACAGATTTAGTCTTTATTACAGACGGATTTTTGGTTATCGACGGATTTTGTCCCTCTGTAAAAGCCCCGTCGGAAATTATTTACCGACGGATTTTTTTCCATCGGAAAATTATCGACGGATTTTTACTAGTTACCGACGGATTTTCCCTCTGTAAATTCTCCCTCCATTTCCTGAAGGCGACAAACTTACAGACGGATTTTCCGTCTGTAATTACAGACGGATTTTCAGACGAATTTTCCATCTGTAATTACAGGCGAATTTTCAGACAAATTTTCCGTCTATAATTACAGACAGATTTTCAGACGGATTTTTTGTCTGTAATTACAGACAGATTTTCAGACGGATTTTCTGTCTGTAATTTAAACTTTGGAAAATCATGATTACAGACAGAAAATCCGTCTGTAAATCCGTCTGTAAGGTAAAATAGAATTTTTTTTACTTTTTCTAATTACAAAATAAACTTGTTTTCATACAAAATAAATATAAATTTAATACAAATTTTTATCTAATTTATATTCTAATATTTATAATATTTCACAAAATAAACAAATTCATTGTATTAAAAATAAATAATATTTACAATAAATTATTCAATATGAATTGAAGATATAGCTGAAGTGATTTCATTTGTTCTAGGGTCAGCACTTTCTAAAGAAACGCCACAAGGATCATCTTTAACCAGAAGGGCAAGAACATTGAGTGAGCTCCATGTTTTTGTCACATTGCTGCTTGAATATCCCAAAGTAACAGCAAAGACGGCATCAAATCCTCCTGCTCCTGGAACTCCAGCCAACAACACTCCTTCCAAGTTCAGTGTAGCATCTAAAAGTTTTGTTTGTGATTCTGGTTCAATCTGCATGAATTGCAAGGAAAGAGTAGTGATATTCTACCAGCAGATATAATTTATAATCAACATCATTCAAACAGAAGAAGCCTAATAATAAGTGCCAAATCAATGAAAGGAACTTACAAGAACACCTGCAGCCTCACCCATTAGGCGCATATGATATCTAATCCCAAGCATAGCTTCTTTTGCACCTAGCAATGCTTTAATAACTGCTTCCTTGTTGGGTTCAGAAGCTTGCTCTATCCACTGCGAGAATTGCATTTTCAACATCAACACAAGAAGAAAAGCAAGAACATTAGAGCCTGAAGTGTAGTCTCAAGAACATGATATCACATATGTGCATTAGAAATTCAGTCACACCACTTGAAACTGAAAACCAGGCAAACAGTAAAGTTGGATATATAATCTCTTTCAAACCCATCAAAAGTCAACTTAATTGTATAAGTCTAATAGTAAAGATGTCCTATCTCATTGAAATAACTAATAAACAGGAATGTAAAAATTTAATCTAATGCAAGGCATACCATAAGGCCAAAATGTTCTAGTTATTTAACAGTGAGCATTATCAATCAGTTTACTCTACATACCATAAGGCCAAAATGTTCTAGTCCTTAGGCTGCAGATTATCACTTCCTTTTTAATCAATGCGGATGAGTTAAACCAGTTACACATATCATGATAAATTAACCTTATGCTAGTTGTTATGTACTTCAACAACCACTACATATTCTCAAAGGTAACTGAGATAAATGGAACAACCATAAATAATCTTGGAGAAGCATCATAGTCATTGTTTTTATATGCTCCTTTAATAAATAATCTTGTATTTTTTCTAGAAATGGAAGAATATAAAACACTCATATAAATCAAATGTGTAATGCAGGATCCAAATTTAATACCTCATGAAAAAATTTAGCTTATTTTTGCTTTCTTATTGTTTTTGGAAAAGGAAGTAATAATTGAAAAAGGATGTTATGAACTGTTTGATGAAATAAGCAATGGAAATAGAATCAGGCATCAAGAGCTTGGTGAGCCGAATCCATAACATGGTTCTGCATATAACCTCTTGCATGTCTGTTTATTCAATTCCTTTGCAGTAATGTCACAACAAACACAACTAAGAAGAGGTTTATTATTATTGGCTAGCAGTGTATCACTACTTCTCCCAAAAAGTTTAACAAATAAAAGAAGACAATATAAATTATTATATCTCAATTGTACTCAAACTCAACCTTTTTCCATATGCCACAATCTAAAGTAATGCAAGTTATTTCTTGATTCCTACTCAGGCGGCTGGCGGCTGCAACTACTTAGTTGCATTGTAATATGCTATTATTTCCTTTTTCTAATTGCTCTGGTACCATTTGTTTCACTTCTATTTCTGAAATCATCGTTTATAGCAATGATGTGCAAAACAGATTTGATTAAGTATAAACCCCCATTGTTGAATCAATCCATTTGAATCCAATGCTAAAACCAATAGCAGGAATAACCAGCCGTGCTCTGCAGTTATTCAAATCTCCATAGTAAAAGCAATTGCTTGAACAGAACTTTAAGATATATCAAGAAAACAGCTCAAATTAGCAGACTATTGAAAAAATCGAACTAAATTTTTGGTACTCCAGTTTGCAAATAGTAATAATGATATTACACAAGAGAGGGAGAGTCCCAGGAAAACGAAAAGGCTGTGTGTAGCTATGTACCTTTGACAAAAATCTAGAAAGAAATTGCTCGGAGGAAAAGAAGCTGAGAAAGAGAGCGGTGCTGTTGACACCATATTTGCCGCAGACCCTCCATGCTTCAGCTTCATCATTGGGCAAGAATATTCGTCATGGTTATGAAACAAGCCACATATCTTACAAGATTTTCCAACACCAAAAAATAAAATAAAAAACAGCAAATGACAAGCAAAAATATGCTGCTACACTTTTCCCCATAAAGGGCTAACGTGAACTTAAAGCATGTATATACAGTTGATACATCGAAGTGAATCTGAAGATTGTACCAATCCATAAAATTTAATTGAAAAACCATCATCAGAAGCATATATATAAGAGGCCTAAAACATGAAACTTGAAGTAACTAATAAAACTTAATCATGAGTTGCATTTCTAAACTAAATGAAAAAGAATGAAAATATTCTTCACACAGTTCACGAGCTCTATGTAACAGGTAGATTGAGCATAATTATACCCCTGATCTTCTAAACTTCCAAACTTCACTTGAGTTTCTCCTATAACAACCTTTCTAAATATGCCGAAACCTGATACTTTCTACTCACCTCAGGACAACTGCAGTTGTAGATCTAAATTAAAAAGAGAGGTTAGTGGCAGACATATATATCAGCAAAAGGAAAACTAATCTGAAACTAATACAAGTCAAACAACCAAATAAACAGAAACACCGCCATTAAGAAGTAACCATAAGCTTTCAAGTTATAGAACAAACACACAAATTGAACAGTACAAAGTACCATTTTCATGTAAGGAGAATATGCACATCACTGAATATGAAGATAAGTAATTTATAGAAAAACTAAAGGGATAAAACAAAACACATTCTTGTAATGTAATGTATCGTAGAACAAAGGGATAAAAATGAAGGTAAAAGACATCACAGTCATTGTATCAAACATGTGGTGATCATTACCCCAAGTGGTGCCAATACAGAAGGCCTTCTCCTTCTGCACTTCCAAACACTCCTGCCAAATAAATAAATAAACAGGGAGTTTAAAAACGAATTAGAATTAGTATTCATAATTTTATCTGAATCAGAAGTGAAAGCGTGAAGCAGCTGAGGTGTTCACCTTGTCGAGATCCTCACGAGAACGAGAGGTTCTCGTAGTTCTTGTACTGCTTCAATCGAGTCTCGCGGTACTTCTGTAGCTGTGGTTAAGCTTCACCCATGGAATCCGTTGTATATCCTTCCCATGGAGCTTCAGCACAACCACACGCAGGAGGAGACAGAGACCGGCGACGCAGGAGGAAAAACAGAGCGTTACGGGTTTTAGCCATGGAGGAAGGAGCGACATTTGAAGGCTTACGAGAGAGTGAGCACGACGGAGGCTTTGAGACGGAGGGAGCGGCGAAGCAGGGGTTGGAAGTGCGACGAAGTCCTGGAATTAGGGTTGGAGGCGCGACGAAGCTCTGGGGTTAGGGTTGGATGCGGCGGCGGAGGGAGCCCGTGCGACGCAAGGTACGACGGAGATAGATCTGTGACGTCAGCGGCGGCGACAGCGGCGGACGAAGCTGGTGTGATGGAGAGAAGAAGCAACTCGGTGACGGAGAGAGGAACAAGCTCATTTGATATGGGTAGAGTGTAAATGGATCGAGTGGATAGAGATAAGATTAGGGTTATCTCAATATTTACTGACGGAAAATTTAAATTACAGACGGATTTTTCGTCTGTAATAATTTAACAAAACACACCATTTTGTCTATTTAATTACAGACGAATTTTCTGTCTGTAACCATTTCCCACGGAAAAAAATTAATTTTTTCGACAGAATTATCGACGGATTTTTTTTCTGTCTGTAATTTATGCTAATCCATTTTTTTGATTTTTCAACAAAAAATCCCTCTGAGATTCCCTCTATATTTCCGTGGGATAAAATCTGTCGGAAATATCTGTCTGTAATAACTAGTTTTTTAGTAGTGGTTGTAAATAAGGAATTTTATCCAATTATTAGTTGATTGGTTTAAAATAACTTTTTTGGATTTACTCTCTTTAACATTTTTTGTTATTTTAGCTTTTGAGATTTTGTTGAAGGATATAAATATAATAGAATAATATTCAGTTCAAGAAAGAGTGAAAGAAGAGTAGGTAGACTCTTGATTAATTAGTTATTATGATTCAGGCTAATAGCTTCCATATATATATATATAGTGCAGATCTTGTATTTGGAAGTGTGACTCAGTTTTAACTTCAAAATAATATAATTAGTGTATATTGATTCTCAATAATTATGTTCTCAATTCTAAGTCTTTGAATTCATTTTTGTTTCTTTTATCACAATAATTCTTCTGTTAGAGTTATCATCTTGATAGTCAAGCAATTGAGTTTGATTATAGTTTAGGAGTTAATTAGAAATTTTTTATTAAAAATTTTTAATGATAAAATATGAATAAATAACCATGTGAAATAGT
>NC_029791.2:121575742-121577585 GCF_000816755.2 Arachis ipaensis | reverse complement strand
CATGTGAAATAGTAAAATTTTAAATTGTATTAATTTTAAAATATTAAATTTAAATATTTAAAATTGTATATTGAATTTCTAATGTTTTTATTGTATATTTAATTAAATCGATTCAACTATAGTTCAATTTTGATTTAACCATTGAACTATTGAATCTGTCACCTGACCGATTCAATGACTGATTCGGTTCTCGCAACTTTAATAGTCACTTACTTTTATATTCTTACTTTGTTTTTTTGGCTTCTGAAAGGAAACAAAACATATCAACATCCCCAAGGCTAATGACACCCGTCGAACAACATACATTTAGAAGAAATATTAGATATTAATATCTATTTTATCTCCATTTTTACTTATGTTGCTTATTATTATAGTTCAAGTTACAAAAACTAATTATTCTTTCTTATTACTAGGCACTACCTGTTATAATATTAACATACATGTAATCAGCATAAATATGTGTGCAAAATAATTAATTTGTTTTTGTTTTCTAAATTACAGAATAACCAAATGCTAATTATAATATAAAAAGTAAAACAAACAATATATGTAATGTCTGTGGGTGATGACTTACTGTGTTCGATAACGATGGATGAGTGGTGTGTGTAGATTAATTGATCTCTTTACTTTGTATCTCCAATTATGTGTATATTCACTCCTTCAAAAAAGAGAGGCATATATGCTACTTTTCATATGGTGAAACATATAATTTAAGTTTGAGAAATACAACATTAAAAGTGTTTGTCAAATCCATAAGAATAATCACCACTACCAAAGAACTAACCATTTGAAATTTAAAATTTATTTTAAATCCAAATTGCATAGTAGTTCAATTACACGAAATTGAATCAACAAATTTTTTTTTCTTAGGTGATATCTTCTATATTTTTGTGTTAAACTGTAAATCTTACCCTTATAAATGTACAACAAAGAATTAATATCTAATAATTAGATACTTTAATTAACCATCATTTAAATAAACGGTATCCACTTTGTAAATCTTAATGTTTCAAACAAATAACATAAAAAATTCGTTAATATTAATTTCATAACTTCTTTTTATATTTGAAAAATTGAAAACATACCTTTGTGGATGTTCCTGATTTTCTTAATAAATCTCCCTTTCCTAAAAGAATACCAAAAAATTTGTTAGTTGGTTAAATAATAAAATTAATGGCACAGATTAATCTTATAATAGATTGTTAGCATAATTAAAAGGAAAAAAAATTGTATATTTGTGGTGAATATTATTTTACTCATTCAGTCTCAAATTACTTGATCATTTCACCTGGTTGTGTATTAATTCAACTACGAACAATTAAAATCAATCATAGACTGAAGTCTAACACGTGTTTTAAAGCAATTATAGTTCCCAAGAAAATTACATGCATAGTATGAAATAAAAGCCATTTGGATGTAATTAAAACTTAATTAGGAGAAAAAATCAATAGGATAATTTGTGTCTAATAAAAGTAAATAAATATTACTACCAGCATATAATAGTTAGATAATTTAATTAGCTAAAATACAAATAAAATTTATCAACTTTTGTATTTATCAATAAAAATATTTTAATCATTTATCTCGACATTAATCATTTAAATGATATAATTAATTGCATAAATACATTTTATGTAGAACACTGATATAAAAGAAAGAGAAGGATTGAGGAGAAAGTAAAAAATTCAATATATTAATGCTTTGTGTTAGGGGTGCACGCGGATCGGATCGGATATGGCTAAAATTTCGATCCGATCCGCACTAAAATCATCGGATCGGATCGGATCCAATATCCGCAGTTTTTAAGGTTGGATCCGATCCAATCCGATCCGCACATTTGCGA
>NC_029791.2:121574361-121574821 GCF_000816755.2 Arachis ipaensis | reverse complement strand
CTACTTTTTTTAAATAATAAATTAAAATAATACAACATATATGATAATTATTAGTTGAAATAAAACATAAAAAGAATATTTACTTATTTATTTCTTTATTTTTGCGGATATGCGGATACTAACACAAAATCCGCAATCCGATCTGATTAGTGTGCGAATCTGATCTGATCCGATCCAAAAGCCTTGCAAATCGGATTTATATCCGCAATTTTCGGATCAGATTCGGATAAACACCGCGGATATGCGGATCAGATCCGATCCATTAACACCCCTACTTTGTGTTAGTAATAACCGTGATGGGAAAAAACTAACCTGACACCTTGTTTCACAGGGCACAATTAAAACTTTGATAAATGGCAGAGTGCAAGTCTTTATATAGACTTTAAAGATGCAAAATTTTATAACCGTTTAGATTGCTTGAAAGTCTAATTTAATAAAAGATAAGTATTATTTTAACTAT
>NC_029791.2:121563281-121573748 GCF_000816755.2 Arachis ipaensis | reverse complement strand
GTTTTGCAAAGCTAAGATAATGGTTTCTTAGCAAAACTAGCTCTTTAAAATTAACTTTACGGATATGGTTTGTTAGCAAAACTACCAATATTAAAGTTTATTTTAGCGTTCAGCGCTTAAAGTATGTGAATAATAATTCCTCAAATTACGTAACAAATTAATTTGCCGTTTGGAATTGGTAGCTTTTTTTATTATTAGCGGCAGTTTTCTTTCAACCGTCGTAAAATGAGTTTAAATTCTCATTTACACATTTGAATGTTATCTCTTTTTAAAAAATCAATAGGGTATAATTTACTTAAGTTCTCACCACTTCCTTCAATGTTATAATAACATAATGTTGCCTTTCGTAAAATATAGAAGTATTGATTAGTAAGTAAATTGGGTTTGTCTATATTTAATTTTTAATATATTCTAAAAATTTATTTTAAAAAATATGTTTGAATCACTGTTACTTAAACCGTAACACTATCTTTCGATTTGTTTTGAGTAAAAAAAATAATCAATTAAATATATGTTTATTTAATCATGTGAACAAATTTTTGTAATTATATTACCTCGTTTACCATAAGATATTTTATGTTTACATTCAAGTATAAATATACAAGAAAAAATAAAATGTCTGAATTCATAAATTAAAACAAATTCAATTTAAAGTTTCTTTGTCTTTTCCTGATATTTTATTGAGATCAACATGCATGGCAATGTTTGTTCTTTGGTTGGTGACCTCAACTAAGTTGGATTCCAATTTCAAGAGCTTTTCTTTCTAATTTCCTTCATCGTCGTACCTCCCTTCTCAGGACTCTTTCAGATTCTCGTTGTCGTTCTAGTTCCTGTTCTTGTTCTAATCGGTTTTGATGTCCGTAGACAAGTCCCATAATTTCTGTGGGATTTTTTGGTCTGGATATTTCAGGTGGGTGCACTTCTGAGCTTATTTTGTGTCCTTCCGAGTTTGAAGGATGCGCATTTCTAGCCACACCTTTCCCTCTATTAGTTCGGGGATGTATGACTTATGCACAATCGCAGTTATGTTGCTTTTCTTCTAGGGCTTTAGAGTCAGAAACTATGTAAAAATCTTCAGAGATATCGTCTGTCATCGTACGGTGTTAACTTCTAGGTCCTGGATAACGACGTCAATGTTTATTTTAAATGTAGTGTGTAAAACTACAAAATTTATTTAAACAAATAATAATTTATTAAACACGAAAAATCATTATTAAAGATTGATTTTGTAAACGTGTTTATAATACAGTTTTATATTCATTAAGAGGGAATAAATATTTTTCTAACCTAATTAAAGTTAAAATAATGATCAAATAGTCTGCCAAATAAGTTGTTGATTTATCTTTGAACATACAAGTTTTCCGTTTTCAACAATTAATATTTAGGGTTTATAATATTAATTAAAAAATAGATAATTTAGAGAGTATGTACTTACGAAATAAAAGAGCTCAATAAATATATATTCAAATATTAAAGAATTTTATTCTTTCGTTACTTACCTTGTGTATGTAGTCCAAAGAGCCAAAAAGCTAAGCCTAATATGGAGAAAATAAGTCCAACAAGGTCAGCAAAATAAAATTAAACTTAGAAAAAATTTATCTTTTCAATGAGATAATTGGATAAGTTTTAAAATAGAAAATATTTAGGAACATATTTTTAATACATAAATAAATTAATTAATGTTAATTCAATATTTTAAATACAGCATAAATAATCAAAGCGAAACCAAAAGGGTCAGTGAAATAAAAAAAAAATTAATGGCAAAAATTAATCTTTTTAACAAGATATTTGCATATATAAGTTGGGAGTAAAGATTATTGGATGCACATGCAGGAATGAATTAGCATTGAGAACTAAAATAGAGACCTGGATGAATGTGACGCCAAATAAATAAATAAATATGGAGTAGATAATGCTTTTATAGAATGATATTAGAAAAGATAATTTGATAATATGCTAACGTCTATGTCATTAGAAGAGAGTAAAAGTATTTATATAGCGTTTCGAATAACAAAAAATTATAACTGTTCAAAATTTATTTGAAATTCAAATGAAACAATAATATATCTATTCCAACCGAATTATATTGCATTATCACCATTTAAGAAGTAGTTTTAAATTTGTTGTTTAAGCAGAAAAAATTTAACATTTAAAATTAGTTTACTAAAAAGAAAAAATAATAAATATAACGAACGAACAATTTAATTCGTATTAATAGAAGTTTAACGTTATATGCAACTTAATTAACAACTTAAATTGCATTATTATGATTAAGGATCAATTTACACAAATATAATTTATAAAAGTTTGATTTAGTTTAACGGTACAAATTAGGCCCAAAATTACATAGTAGATTTTTGAAATACAACCAAACTTTTAGCTTTTTGTTTCACCCATGTCTATATTCCTCATCAGCCACTATTTTACCCAAAACCCTAATCTAAGCCAAACACCTTCACATCACATTCAGACATCGTCTGTTGGGGCTACAAGCCTCCCACTCTTGCCGTACCTTTGCGTCACTCTCTCCTCTAAAGTCTCTGCTGCACGCTTCTGTTGTTTTTTTCTCCTATGCTGCAAGTTGGTTTCGTGTTGTGACCAGTTTCATACGCGGTTTGTGCTCGTGATCCCCTTGGTTGGAAGTTGTATACGGTCTTCCACTGTCTTTGGGTGGCTCTGGTCCTTGTTGAGATCACTGCTCTACTGTGTTTGTGGTGAGTTTTTCTATTTTATTAACTTGGTTATTAATTGTTTTTGCTTTCTTTCAATATCTTATATTATTTGCCTCTGATTTTGAACTCTTACTCTGCTCTACCACTTAAATATAAAATGAAAATAGGGGTGCATTGGTGCAAAGTGCTGCTGCTCTGGGTGTAGGTGCAAGGTGTTTCACTGTAGCTGGTGGTGGATTTTGGATAGCTAGTAGGTTACACTTAATTTTTTGTCTTTACTTTTCTCTTTTCTTTGTATTCTTCTCCGTTATTTAAACAATTATACAAATATGCAAAACAGAATTTTGATGAAATTAGGAATGATCTACTTCTGTTTGCACAATGAGCGGAGATTGTGAACTATATATTAGAAGGGACCAAACTAGCTAGTTCAAGAGTGCCAGAATAAAAATGTTATAAGCAGCACTTTTCAATTACACTTTGGATTTGGATTGCTAACATATTTGAGTCTAAATATTTCATAACAATAAGAATAAATATAAGGAATCAATTTTTAATTAGATAATATTAACTATTTTTTTGTAAATCCTTATTTTTAGGGGTTTTATGATTTAGAATTAGGACTTAAAGTTTCAAATCTGAAATTTAGAATTTAGAGTTTAAGATTTAGTATTTAGAATTTAAGATAAAATTAAAAGAAATTAAAAAAAATAATTAATATTGACTGAAAAATAATCAATTCATTAGATGTTCAAAAATAATTTATATTATTATAGGTAAAAGAAGTAGAAATTAACGGACCACAATAATTAGCTTGATATTGGAATTTTTGCTTAAAAAGATAAAATAATTAATATAATAAAAAACCGACTGCTTATGCCTTTATTTTCACATCTCGAAGGCTTCGACTGTATTTCCAGACTCATACCATCATAGTCCGCACTAACCAACCAATGAAACACATTCTACAAAAAAAGACTTGGCCAGAAGAATGCTACAATGGGCGGTGGAACTGTCCGAGTTCGACCTGAGGTACGAAGCTCGGACAGCTATTAAATCTCAATACTTTGCCGACTTTATCGCTGAATATACGAAAAGTCCGGAAAACCCAGTTATATGGAGTTTGTATGTAGACGGGTCATCAAACAAAGACGGAAGTGGAGCAGGTGTCATTCTAGAAAGTGACCAAGGAACTCGGATAGAACTCTCTTTAAGGTTCGAGTTCCCCGCTTCCAACAATCAAGCAGTATATGAAGCTTTACTTGCTGGCTTGAAGCTGGCTAAAGAAGTAGAGGCAGAAAAAGTGGTGGTGTTCAATGATTCGCAAGTAATAACTTCGCAAATTAATGACACTTATCAAGCTAAAGACACCACTATGAAGAAATACTTGGATAAAATCCGAGAACAATTGACACACTTTTTGAAAAGTGAAGTCCGACATATAACCCGAGAATCCAACGCCCGAGCTGATGCCCTCTCAAAATTAGCCAGCATCAAGCCAGGGGACAACAATAGAAGTCTCATTCAAGAGACTATGCAATCACCATCCATATCAAAAGAGGAGGAAGTATTGACTATATCAAATCAACATTTAGGGTGGATGACTCCTATAGTCAGCTACCTCAAATTTGACATACTTTCCAAGGATAAAAAGGAAGTCAGAAGGCTCGTAAAAGAGGCACAAAATCACACACTGGTCCACAATATCTTATACAAAAGAGGGATCTCAACAAACCTTTTAAAATGTGTCCCGACCTCCAACACAAAGGAAGTCTTGGAGGACGTACATAGTGGCATATGTGGAAACCACTTGGGAGCTTAGTCACTAGCCAAAAAAGTGATCCGGGCTGGCTTCTTCTGGCCGACCTTACAGAAGGGGGCAGCCAAGTTTGTTAAGGCATTTCCACCTTGCCAGAAACATGTTAATTTCCATGTGGCACCTCCTTAAGAGCTCATTAGTGTTACCTCATCATGGCCATTTGCAAAATGGGTCCTTGATCTACTCGGATATTTTCCACAAGCACTAGGCCAAGTCAAATACCTCATAGTAGGAATTGACTACTTCACTAAATAGATTGAGGCAGAGCCCTTAGCAACTATCACTGCTCAAAGAAGTAAGAAATTCCTGTATAAGAACATTGTCACAAGGTTTGGATTCCCCACTCCATCACCATGGACAATGGGACTCAATTTACCGACTCAACCTTTAGGAACTTGGTGGCCGACCTAAAAATAAAATACTAGTTCACATCGGTAGAACACCCCAGGCCAATAGACAGGCTGAAGCTGCCAACAAAGTCATATTAGCCGGGTTAAAATGTCGACTACAAGACGCAAAGGGGGGGGCTTGGGCTGACGAGCTTCCTTAAGTCTTATGGACATATCAGACCACTCCACATTCCACAATGAGAGAATTACCCTTCCGACTTGCTTACGGAATGGAAGCAATGATCCCCATAGAGGTAGCTGAAGAATCACCTAAGGTCATATTTTACAATGAAAGAGTTAATACCCGAGCGCAAAATGAAGAGCTCAACCTCCTCCATGAAGTTCGAGAAAGAGCTCGGATTAGGGAGGAAGCTCTAAAGCAAAGGATGGCTCTAAGGTACAACCAAAAGGTGATCAAAAGAAACTTCAGTACCAATGACCTTATCCTAATCCGAAATGACATCAGAATACAGAAGTCAGGAGAAGAAAATCTGGCTACAAATTGGAAAGGACCTTACAGGATAGTAGAGGTCTTAGGTAAAGATTATTACAAAGTGTCCGACCTTCAAGGGCGGGAGCTCCTGAGGTCTTGGCACGCTTGTAACTTAAACAAATACTACAACTAAGTAGTGAACCTCGTTTAAATGGGTGCACTCTTTTTCCTGACTTCAAGGGTTTTTTAACAAGGCACCAATATGAGGGCTAGGGACGTTCAAACCCCTAGTATGCTTTTGTAAGGGAATTTCTTAAGCATCAATAAAAATTCATATTCCATTTCTTTCTTTAAAATTTTCCTATCTTGAATGCATTAATTTAAGTTCGATAAACTGCGAAAATCATTGCCCGACCTAAAGTGGTCAGCAAGATGAAGCAACGAGGTACAAGTTAATGTAAGAAGTTATATAAACAACTCGTACAAAGCGACCTTAAGAAGGATAGATAAAAAACGAGTTGCAAAAGTAACTTAACAAAGGCCAACTACTCGAAGTCGGATCTATGTAAGGAAACTAATAAACGTTCGAAAATTACTGAGACTCAAAAGTCAAAGCAAACTATACCCCACTACAAGAACATAACTTCGTTTAAAAAAAAAATGGAAGGGTACTTTACAACATTAAAAGACAGTTTTGAACATTACTTCATAAAAAAGTTGTGAAAAGCAACTACATAGAAGATAAAAGTGTTCAGAAAATTACAAGCTATTGCAAAAAAATTAAAGTGTTATAAGACCCATAAGTGGGCCATACCAGTACATCTAAAGCAAAATACAAAAGGCTCAAAGAGGAGTAAAGTCCTCGCCTGTAACTCATTTTTCTTGGCCGAAGGAGTTGGAGGATGGACGGACACTGGCACAGCCGAAACAACAACAGGAGCCGAAGAAGAGGTCTCCATGACAGCAGCTTCGGGTTGGGCTTCCGATGTGGAGGTCTGACCGACCTGAGGCCCCGAGGTCTTCAGATTAAGTGGAGGCTCCTCGTTATCTTCCTCGGGTGTAGGGACTATCTTGCCATCCACCATTATGCTGTCCATGCTGAAAAGGAAAAGATCAAGGTCGGGAGCCAAGACCTTAACCTGAGCTTCTAGGTTCTCGAACATCTCATCCAACCCCAATGCTACCGACTCCTCAAGGTCGGCGAGCTTCTCTTTCATTTTTTCCAACTCTTTCTCCAGTGCCAGTCTTTCCTTGAAGACATGAGTATAGCTCTCTTCATATCTCTTTGTCTTCTCCTCAGCTAAGGCAGCAGAAGCCTCCGACTTGCTCGTTCTCTCCCGAGCTTTCCCCAGGTCGGTCCTCAAGGTCTCCCTCTCCTGCTCCAATTCTTTTTTTATCTTATTCAACCTCTCCACATCGGTCCGGGCAGCCACCAACGCACTAGTTGTGGCTTGAATGGGAAGAGTTCCTCAACTCCCTATCAAGGGTAGTACAAACTCCGACTGTACGAAGACCTCCACGCGCCAAAGTCTGGAGGTGGTTTTGAAGTGGCACATCATCCGTGCCCAAATGGTGGTAAGGGAGGACGTTCTTCTCCCTCCAAGCCAAGGCGTCAAAGTTCCTTGTATAAATGCTTTCCTCCTCTTCCATTTTTTGTTTCTTGGAGGGAGGTTCAGTGGAAGAAGGAGACTAAGGGGAAGGTTCAGAAGGAATAAGTTTGGAGAGGGGAGTAGGAATGATGACCTTCTATTCGGACGGACCCGACTCCGACTTCCTCAGGGAAGATTGGACAGAGGATCCGGCCCCGACCTCTTTCTACTGCTGAAGATTACGGACTACAACAGTTTTCTTAGTGTTTCGAAGAACTAGCCACACTTTCTGCAAAACAAAACAAAATATATATCAAAAAATGAAAATAATAAAACACAGAAGTCAACAAGTAAGGGAAGAGGGAGCTACTGAGCTCAAACTTCAAAATGCTGGGATCTCCCAAAAATCTTTTCGTATCCAAGTAAGGAGTCTGGTCCCAGGTATCTAAAAGAACCACACCCCTCTCCATGTCATCTAACTCGGCTACCTCACGCCTAAGGGTTATAAGGGTATCTTGCCAGTACAAGAGAAAAGGAAATTCTTGATTTTCGGGTAAAAGAAAGGTCGGACTCTCTCAACACTCCGGACCTTGAAAAATAATTTTTAAAATCGTGAAAAGAATCATCAAAGATAGAGAAAACCTTCCGACCTTGTACAACTCGGAAGGATATCCACCCCGACTTTTTTATGGAACTGTATGGTTTTGTTGCAACAAAAAGATAAAAGAAGACATTTAATGAAGGTCGGACAACCAGCTCCCGACATAGGAGCTGGTACATTTTCATAAAAGCCCAAGAGTTCGGGTGCAATTGACTAGGGGCAAGGTTACAAGACCGTAGAACATCCAAACCAAAGGCAGTAAAAGAAAGTCGGATACCTAACCTAGTGAAAAAGCAATCATAAGCATAGAAGAAAGGTTGCTCAAAATTCTCCAGGGGAGGAAAACACACTCTCTCTTCTGGATCAGGGGCCTTTAACACATAGTTCCTCTCATCTTTTCTGCTCTCACATATATTATGATGCCTACAAAATTCCTCACAATACTCTCTATCAGTCACAGGGGCACAAGAAAGAACGGTGGTGTTTACCCAAACTCAAAGACTAAGGGGGACTTTGTTTGACATATACGTAAGAACAGCGCGAGACATAAAGGCTACACCTACAAATGCAAAAGTAAAGAAGACCGTTACTAAAAGAAGTCGGACCTCGTCCAAAACAAGTCGGGTAAATCAACAAAGCCAAAAAGAAAGCTACTCTTTTAAAAAATTCTCCTACAGAACAACCAAATGGTGCCTCTCTTATGCAACGTCATCACATTAAAGTGACACCGTTAGGGGCAACACAATACACAAAGGGTAACAGGTACCATAATACAAAAGAAGATTCTTTCAGAGAAAAGAGAGTCTTTCAGAATCTTTTGATGACAAACGTTTTTAACATTCCAAGCGTTCCACATCAAACAAGAAAATCAAAATAGACTTTTCTCAAACAAAAAGTGCAAAGACAGTAGAAGCAAACTCAATAACAACAACAAAGCAATCCCAAACAAATAGAAATAAGAATACAAGAAAAAGAGGAAACAAAATCATCCTCGATGAAGACTGTAGAAAAAGGGAGGGCACGCCTAAATAGCAAAAACACGGACGTTCCTCTTCACGCTAGCGAAAGCAAAATATATTCAAAATCCAAGATAAAGAAATCTTGGAAGGAACAGAAGTGATCGGATTGCACAAGAGAAGTTCTTTGTGAAGGAGAAATGAAGCAGTTTTTTCAGAAACAAGGAAAAGGGAGAAGAAGAGCTGAAAAGCCTTTTTACAAGGGACAAATGGTAAACGGCTCTTTTATTCCTCTTTAAACATGCACATATTTCAAGAAAAAACTACCGCGCAACGTTCGCCCATCTTTAAAGAAGCAACGTTTGAAAATTTTCAAAACACGTCGAGTATCCGACCTACAGAAGGGCGGGACACCCGATGTCTAAGCAGAAGCCACAAATTGCTTGAGTCCGACCTACAGAAAGCTCAAGACTCAAGTAAGGGAATTATTCATACCCTAGCTCAATAAATAAAAGCCAGGCCCAATAAGACAAAGAGGCCTACCAAGAAGGGTGGCCTTCACAATAAGCCCGACCTCTTTAAAGAGGTTGGACACCGGCGAAACGGGGCAAAGCTTTACCTACTCAAGGTAGGTAACTACCTACGGAAATCTCGACTGAAATCTTTATCTTCTCTAACAAGACAAGTCCTAACAAACTTTCAAGATAAAGGGAACAGTTATCCATCAGAAAAGATGGAACTACTCTAACAAAGATGATTATTTACTCTACTATAAATACACTGATACCCCTCAGGTATACTCACGTTCTAATCTACTAAAAACCTGCTTAAAGCCCTTGCTAACTTAAGCATTGGAGTCTCTTGCAGGTACCACCTCCTACCTTCTCACGAAGAATTCGGACAAGCAGCACCTCGATACCAAAGAGGTCGGACGCTGCCATACTAAGGGATATAGACCTCACGTTCAAACCCAAATCAACGTTTTAGATAACTTTCGAAACAGATATATAAATTTAAATTCACTCAAACTGACTTAACTCACTTTTAATTTTAGACAGAAGGCTGTTGTGTTTGACATGAATATGATTATTGGAGATTTTACCCTATTGTACCTTTTTAAAGTTCCTCGTGAGTATTGAAGTCATCAACCTTAAGTATGGTAACATTTTATTGCTTAATTGTGACTCTAAACAAAGTGAAACATACACACATATACCATTTTTGGAGTTTGATGATTGATGATAAATGATAGAGTAAAGTATTGTTTTTGTCTTTAACATTTTGGATAAGTCCCAAAGTTGTCCCTAACGTTTCAATCGTCCTATTTAAGTTCCTAACGTTTTAAAATTGACTAAATGTTGTCCTGCCGTTAGGGATCCGTTAATAGAATTGACGGCGGGACAAAAATTGAGACGATTTTGAAACGTTAGGGACTTAAATAGGACGAAAACGTTATGGACAAAAACGATATATAAAAATAAATTTTAATTTAATTTTATCTTTCAATAATATTAATTTTTTACTGTACATAGTATTCAAACTCCTGAAAAAGCACCTAGTGGACAGCAAAAAATTAAAAAGAAAAAATTTTATAAAAAACCTAAATATAATATAGACAAACCCCTTTATTATGAACAGAAATATTATAAAAAATTCCATAAAACTCCTAAAGGAAAACCTAAAACTTCTAATAAGAAAAAACAAGTGACATGTTGGAAATGTAAAAAACAAGGGCATTATGCTAATAAATGTACGACAGAACAAAAAATAAATAAAATAGAAAATAAAGAGATTAAACATGCTTTAACAGCAATATTAATCAATTCAGAATCAGAAGAAGAATCGATTTATGAAGATTCTTCTGAAACTGAAGACTATTTTATACAACAATTAGACCTTATGACAGAAGAAGAAAGCTCAGAAGGAGATAGTGGGAAAGAAGAACAAAATAATTGTTTAGGAATAGGATTATGTAACTGTAGAAATTGTGAAAAAACTGTAAATGTTT
>NC_029791.2:121553317-121553905 GCF_000816755.2 Arachis ipaensis | reverse complement strand
AGTAATATGATTAAGTGTAATTTACTTAGATGTGATTAAAAAATAATTGAATACTATGTATAGTAAAAAATTGATATTATTAAATGATAAAATTAAAATTTATTTCTATGTATCATTTTTGTCCCCAACGTTTTCGTCCTATTTAAGTCCCTAACGTTTTAAAATCGTCTCAATTTTGTCCCACCGTCAATTCTGTTAACGGATCCCTAACGGCAGGACAACATTGAGTCAATTTTGAAACGTTATGGACTTAAATAGGACAATTGAAACGTTAGGGACAACTTTGAAACTTACCCCAAACGATAAACGTTGGAGAAAAAACGACTCTAAATGATATTATTAACCATTGATAGTTGGCTATTTTCTTTTATATTTGACTTTTGTATTGTACTTGTATAAAAATATATTTTTGGTTGTGTTATATTTTTAATTGTAATTTTTATGATTTATATTATAATATATTTATATTTTATATATTTATTTATAATTTTATATTATTTTATTATAATTTTATTATTTTGAATGAATTAGTAAATCAGTAAATCAGTATTTAAAATGATTAGATAATTAATTTTTAAGAATTTATGT
>NC_029791.2:121510971-121553156 GCF_000816755.2 Arachis ipaensis | reverse complement strand
CAGGATCTTATCCCAAATTTTAAAATCTTGATTAAAACAACATGTACAATGCATTGAGACTACATTTTCTAAGTTTATTATTTTATTTTGAAACCAGTTTTCTAAATTCTAAGCATCTTGGGGGGACGCTACATGCATGCATGGAAAGTCGGCGACCCAATTTTAAAAAGAAACGAAAGTGGGTATCCCGTATCTAGGGTTGGCAATGGTGAGTAGGGGCAAATTTTGCCATTTTTGACTTCGTTCATAAAAATTAAATTTTAAGGAAAAGTTTAAGATCAACAACTTTATTAAATTTTGGCCAGTATATAACTAATAAAAAAAAATTTAACTATTAAATAAAATCTCAAACCTTTAAAAACATCATTGATAACTACTTAATGACTATCAATCACAAAAATTACTAACCTCCTATCACTCCTCCAAACTCTAATCCATCATATGGATATCCGCTTTTATTATTATTAAAATCTAATCAATAAAATTAAATTTTAAAATTTATATAATCATCATCATATATATTACATAAATTAAAAGTAAATTATTAAAATAATATTTAAAAATTTAAAATTATTATTTTTGGTTAGTAGTGAGCCATCAATATTTAAAAGATGTGGATTACAAATATATTATTAAAGGAAAATATTTGGTAACCAAAGAAAATCAGTAAAAAACAGTCATAACTTGCCTTATTTAGCATTCATTAATTGTTGCGATAATTAATAAATGCTAAATAAGGCAAATTCTGGCTGTTTTTTTTTTGTCTCTCTAACATTACCCATTATTAAATTATTAAATTTAAAAAAATTAGATTAATGATTAAAAGTGCTGCCAAAAAACAATAAATTCTACTAACTTTTGAACCTTTTTCAATAATAAATGTAAGATAAAATAACTTAAAAATAAGGAAAAGCCTAGGGGCCAGCAACTTTGTTAAATTCTGGCAAGCATATAACCAGCAAAGAAAAGTGAGCCATTGGATGAAATCTCACACCAATCTCACACCATTAAAACCATCATTGATAGCTATTTGATGGCTACAAATCACAAAAGTTACTGGCACCTAGCATTCCTCAAAAAAATATCCATAACTCATTTATTAAATGTAAGATAATCTTAATTAAATTCTAACGTTAGATTTTTGTATAAATAAAATAAAGTATTATATCATAACGGATCCATCGCCACATATTCCCGTTTAAGCAGGTCTCTTTGCCATCCCCAAAAGCACCTAAAAATTTGCATGCCCAGAGGAAAATGGAGACAGTTCACAGATTTCTCAAATCCTGTAAAGTACTTTGGTCTTTGTATGATCTCTAAAATTTGAATTTTGTTTTATTTATCCGCGAATTCCGACCAGCTACAAGGGTTTAGGTAACCACAGAATCTTTGTTGTTGGAGGAACAGAATGCTTGAATAACCGCGCACCATAGTTCAACAACAATCAAGTGATCAACATACGTTTCCCTTTCAGTAATAATGTGTCCTTCGAATTCGATAGATGTGGACTCAAGTTCAGAAGCAAAAACATCCATGAAATACAAGGCACGTCATCATTTAAATTTATTCGAGATTTTTGTGCGAAATTTGTCGGTCCAAAAGAGCATTTCTGTTTCTTATTCACTTGTTTTGGTTCCTCGGCCATGATTTGACACGTGTGGGTATGATTGCATGAACAATGGACAATTCGGAATCAAGCTTATCCAAGTTGTCTCTTTTCGTCTTCGAAATCTCAACATCCTGCATTATATTCTAATGTGGGCAAAAGCCACTAGAATTGCATTCTCTAAGAACCAACCAAAAACTATATAATGACTTGACATTGCATGAAGCAAAGGGATACACTTATGTTGAATTATTAGACAGAATATAATCAATGAAAGGCCACTGGCAAGTGGCAACCAATAATACAAATTTACAAGATGTCGAACAATAAATTTATGGCTACTAGACAAGTTAAGCATGAATATATATCACTCTGGGATGGTCAAGGAAAGCCATTGTAATTGTTCAACTCGCCCCACACTGTTAGCTCAACTTCTTCCCATGACTTTGCTGATCTCAATTCTTTCCATATAGTAAAAATAGCTCCCAACACATTCTCATCATGCAAAATACAATAGCACCTACAATTTGCAAAAGAAAATTAAGAAATCCAGAGTTAATTTGAAATTGCTTGCTCCTTCTTGATAGGAAGGACAAAAAAAATCTCTCTATTTCTGTAGAAGGCAGGCACACAAATATGTCTAACGCCATCTAATAACTCAAGTCAAACATTGTATTCTTGAATCTTGATGTATCTTAATCCAAGCAAAGATCAGTTGCTTTTCCACTTCAATGCAATCAAATAACTTCCTATGCATATAAAGAACAAACTCTTCATTGCTCTCAGAAATTAACAAGCATTCGAAAGGTTCAGAATTATCAATTTAACATCATGTATAGTTTTGCACCTACAGACTACTTCAAGAGTTTCAGTTATGCATTATCTGAATACTTTTATTAAGGCCATGTGCAAGGTAGACAACCATTAACATTCCTGATTCTTGAAAGTACTGATGATAATTTTGACAAGGTATCCATCTTTGCCATGCTTAGATCTTTCAGGAGAGCTTGATTGTTTCTATTCATTTATATGTGGCTAGTTCCGTATTTCCATATAACCCACACGCCCAGATTGAAATATGCAATAAAGAAAAGGTCAAAAGTAGTGGAAGAACTACTAGTATGCAAGAGAATTACCATAACTACTTACATGGCAACATATGAAAGTCGGGCATACTTCTGACCACCATCTGTTGACTCGTACTTTGATATGGGACTTGCAAAAGGAAGTTTATAGCTTTCTAAAAATCGCTTAAGGAGATCTGAATCACCTCTAAAGACATCTAAATAAATTGGTATCAAGTCAAACAGCGGATCACCTGTAAAAGAAATTAAAAAAGTTTGTTAAATCACTACCAACCAAATAGAACGTCAGAATGCTTGCGCAATGTATACATACGATAGATTGAAAACTATTAGGAAGCGAAGACTGAAGAACATCAAACAGTATTTAGGGATGATAACATTAGTCTTGTTCTAGAGAAACCGCATCATCAGTTCAAATGTACAAACAAAAGTTTCTTGTAGATATTGGAAGTTTATAAATGATAATGCCATATATTTAAAATGCTCAAAAGTAAATTATAAAACAGATGAACATTATTGTAGAAGTCGGATAAAAATTCTCGGAACAGGCAGGAAGACATACTGACCTATTGAAAGATCACTGAAATCAAGGATATAACTAGGACGCCAGGATTTCACTTCATCATAGCTGCTCAAATGACCATTTACCTTGGCAGCATCTTCTGCATTCCCACTTGAGATAGAATAAGCCGAAGATGGTTCCATGTAAATGTTATCATCCATAATATCAGAGTGAATCCAAGAGCAAGGTTTACAAGCACCCCTTGGGAGATTCTGAAGTCAAATAAAAGTAAGAAATTTGAAAACCAATTTTATTCCGCTGTATCCAGTAGGAAAGAAGTGAGTTTGGAGAAACCTCAATTATGTTTAGCAGCTTAGCAAAATCAGGCGGGACATATTCATCAATTTTCTCTATCAAACTGCTAGGGATTGGATCTCCCCTACAAAATTACGACAAATGAGAGCGAATAAGAAACTGAAGATTCATCATAAAAAATTAGTATATTATGGAAGCACAAACGCAGCAGCAGCAAATGCAACACATGGATAAGGTACAATCTAAACATGGTGAAGCAAAAGTGAAAAGGGAGTTCATAAATGCTTCATAAACACAGCTACTAAAATTTGACATTCACTGTATCTGGAAAAGCATAAAGTTAATAAATAAACTCCACGAAACTTCAAACTCCAAATTGATCAGAAGATCATTATATTGAATGCACAAACAAAAACGATACTTTTCCATCAGCAACTTCTTACATATCTTTAAATTCAAACTTCTTCAACAAGAAATTAAGGTGCTCAAAAGAAGGCAAATTATACCACTTGGTCAAACGGCTTGAAACATTCTTCCGCATCATTGTTAAGTTTCTTAGGAAGACTCCCCATTCTGCTGCAGTATTTGATTTATAATTAACAGTTGCACCACAACCATCGGTTCCAGTAAAGCTCAATTCATGTTCAATATCTGTTAAAGATGAAATATTCAAAGGTGGATGTGGTAAGAGATGAAGGTGGTTCAGCTGCTCCCCTAAGAAGGAGGCCAAGTTTGTTGCATCTTCCCATGACAGTGTGTCTCTTCTGCAGGAGAACATAGACAACATTCAGAGAAGAGAACTGCTACTTGACAAAATCAAAGATTTAGAGTTGCTCAGCGGGATGGTGAAATTATCAGTGAATCACAAGGATAAGACTTACAAATCTGCAAACATTTTCCCTTCACATCGTCTTATTATCATATATGGCCATATACTTGAGTGACCTGCTAAACTATCCGATCCATCCATTTCCATCCCAGCATTCTTATACTCAAGTTGTTTCTTGCCCCATACCCCAAATGAGAAACCATGAACATCACATTTTGTCTTGATGAGATTGCTCTTTGAAATGATGTCAGGGACTCCTTTTCCATCCCAAGTTAAATTGTTAAAAGATCCATCTTCAACATAAATGATCCCATTGGCCAAAATACTAGGAATATGTTTCTTGAGAGGGGAGTTGATTTCATGAAGTAGCCTGTAAAACTCTAGCTGTAAAAGGCACAAAATTCAAGTTAGATTTGTATGGCAGATGCAATAGAAACAGAATGGCAATAAAGTACCTCTGTGCCGAAACCATAAAGAGAAGCTTCCAGTCCTCCTTCAACAAAAATCTTAACAACAGAGTTCCCCACTAGATAAACCTATTTAGAGAACAAAAAATATTACTGTAGTTAAAAAGAAGCTTCATACTCCACAAGGACTCTATTAGGTAATCCAATAATCATACCACATGCCATCATCATGTCCTAATTTAACTAGGGAACCTTGAGGTATAGATGGCAACTAATTAATTGGGCTGCATATTGTAGTCGATCAATAAGAATGTGACAATATTCTTGAATGCAAGAGGAAAATCAGTATCAACACAAACCCAGAAAAGACCATAAATATGTTTAGGACAATAGGACAATAAAGACCATATATTTTCACAAAAGCCTAAGAAAACTAAACAAATACCAGTGAGATGAAAAGTAGTAAATAGATGAATGAAAACTCACAGGATTGCTACCCGAGCCAACTGGAAGCCTTTCATCGTCACTGGGAAGAGGCAAATTGTGGATGGCACAAATTTTTGATGCACATTCCAACCACTTGTCAGCATTTAAGGCAATACATGCCCCCTGGACATATATGTAAAATGAGGTCATAAAATCTGATAAGGTAACCACTACTTGGGGGGGACAAGAAACTAACCTTCCATATAAGCTCTCTCATTTGTGGTTTTTGAATCCAAAGCTTCGACAACCATTCTCTTAGTTCTCGTTGACCAATGCTGTTGCCTACGCTCCACGGGGAAAGGTAATGGTCTCTATCTCTATCCAAGAATATGGATAAGAACTCTATATCATAGGAAAATCCATCTTTCCATAAACCATAGTTCCTAGATGCGCCATTTACGGTACTTTCAGAATTTAGATTATCTACATCTTTGATAGTTTTGGCTCTTTTCTCTTTCCTAGACAAATCAGAATAACATGTGCTCTGTCTGACATTTTCATAAGTTTCTTCATCTAAAGCAAGCCATCCAACACGACAAACTCCTTTATGACGATAACCAGGAGCCATGTCCAAACATACAAATTCAAAATTATTTGAATTCACATAATTCTGAGTGACTGCGATAGTTGTTTCTAAATTTAAAACACAGTGCCACCATCCACTTGGAACGTAAATTGTCTCTCCTGGTAGTTGTGTACACTCAATTGGCTTATCTTCATCAGGAAGGAGAGGATAATAGTCCAACCACCACTGTAAATAAACAGAATATGATTAACCACGTCAGTAGTTGGACACAATACACTTGACATGATCATAGATCTGAACCAACATAAAGAGGATATATATAAATCACTATAAATGCAAAATTATAGTACCTGAAGTGATGACGGGGTCTCAATATTGACATCACCATCTTCTTCGTTAACATGCACTGTCACACCCAAAGGCACCTTTCCTGGAGGATATAATGCCCACCTACCAAATGCAAGTGAAAGCCTCATAACACTGCTTATTTTAAACATAATCAAGCACTAAGATACATATATATCTAAGAATCAAATTAAAACTCATGTTTATCAAAGATGCTAGATGAGTGGAGAAAGAGCACCTTGGTACCTATCTATAAGAATAAGAGAGATATACAGAGATGCAAAAAGTATAGAAAGATCAAACTCATGAGTTATACCATGAAGTTATGGAAAAAGGTGATAGAACGGAGGCTGAAACAAGAGACACAAGTAACAGAGAATCAATTTGGTTTTATGCCAGGAAGATCCACCACTGAAGCTACATATGGTGTTTATTAATTTGGAAAAATCATACGATAGGGTGCCAAGGGAGGTTTTATGGAAGGTTTTAGAAAAGAAGAAAGTAAGGATCGCATATATTCGTGCAATTAAAGACATGTATGATGGGGCTACAACTAGTGTGAAGACTCAAGATGGTGTGACAGAGAAATTTCCTATTGGTATAGGATTACACTAGGTATCATCCTTAAGTCCATACATTTTCACATTAGTCTTGGAAGTACTCACAGAGCATATCCAAGAATCTATACCATGATGCATGTTTTTTGCCGGTGATATCGTCCTTATGGGAGAGTCAAGGGAAGACATAAATAAGAAGTTGGATTTATGGAGAGAAGCTCTAAAAGTGTATAGTCTACGCATAAGCCGTAACAAGACGGAATATATAGAATGTAAGTTTGGCCCCCGAAAGAAAAACCCCAATACAGAAGTGAAGATTGGAGAAAACATCTTACAAAAAATTAAAAGTTTTAAGTATCTTGGGTGCACATAATTGAGAGATTGAACATGATGTAAATCATAGGATCCAAACAGGTTGGTCAAAATGGCGGAGCGCATCTGGTTTTATATGTGACAAAAAAGAACTTTTAAAACTTAAAAGTAAATTCTATCGCAATACTATCAGACCGGCTATGCTTTATGGTACAGAGTATTGGGTGGGCAAAAAAAGAGCACGAACATAAGTTAAGTGTGGCAGAGATGAAGATGTTGAGATAGATGAGTGGTCATACGCAATTGGATAGAATAAGGAATGAAGGTATAAGAGAGAGAATTGGAATAGCACCTATTGTGGAAAAGATGGTAGAATCGCGTCTCAAATGATTTGGATATGTGAGAAGAAGACCGACAGAGCGCTCAGTCAGATGAGATGGAAGATAGACAAGGGGTGAAAGACAGAAGAAGACCTAGGAAGATCATCCATGAAGTGGTCAAACGAGAGATCTACATGTAAATTGTCTCTCTGTAGACATGATACATGATAAAACTCAATGACGTCATTTGATCCATGTAGTCGACCCCACCTAGTGGGACAAGGCTTTGTTGTTGTTGTTGTTTATCAAAAAACAAAAACCACAATTTAAGTTAAATAACTGAACATAGCAGTGGGAATTTTATGATTTATGTCCATGTAAGTTTTACTCATGGGGCTAATTCACAAGAACAGGCTAGTTTGACATCCATACCAAACATAAGCTAAGGATTAAACTAAAACCAGAAAATGCATGTAGCTTCCTTAGATACCATATTACCATGTTACAGTAGATGTCTGTGCTACACAACCAAATAGAACTCAAAAATTCGCGTCAAGTAGCTCAATTTTTTACCTTTTACGGCCAGAAAGAAGAGTATTCCATGCACTAGTAAGAGCTGGATCAACGTGCCAAGAGGCCCCAGATCTCTGTGGTCCAATTATTAGCCACCTATAGGATGGTCTTTGTTCAGCATCTAAGATATCAAAGAAGTCTTCTTGAAAAAGATGAGGTACAGAATAATCCTTCAATAAGCTAGGTGCAACTTCAGCAAACTGTACACAAATTATTAAATAAAAATTAAAAGAACTCCCAAGCTCTCAAATTGAAAGGACAAGAATAAGAGAAGGAAATGGTGGATGGAGACAGCCAGAGCATTATTGATACATGAATATCCCTATCCAAGCACCTTTTCATCAAAAATATATAAGGGATCTTCATCATGTTGAACTTCCATGTATGAGACATAATCCTTGAATTTCATGGAGACCTTCCGAGAACTCCTTTGGGAAATTTTAAATGCTACGTCTCCATAGTTTTGCAACAGCTGATCAGTTGTCCATTTATGCCTGGCAGGCCATGTCTCAGCCAATCCAGTAAGCATAACCTGGGGTTTGTAATTCATCAAACTTGTAAACATCAACAATAAAATCCCAGTAGAAACAGAAATAGTGTCAACTACAACACAAAACATCATGTGTAATGGACCCCTTGAGTTAGATAATATTTACTTATCTCTCAAATTTCCATCTTTACAAGAAAAGAAAAACAGTACCATTGACCAAAGGTAGCTCCTATTCCTCCAAAACAAATTATGAAACAAAAAGGAACAATTAGAAGATAGAGCTTGAAGATATTGGGTGGTCCATTTACTTTAGTTTTATTAAGAAAATAAGTGATTCTTTTTAATTAAAAGATATTTGCCAAAAAGGTTTGACGGTATATTTGAAAGGGAAAAAAAACAGTAAAACCTAAAATACTCCCATGTTCTCATAAGTTGTAAAAGTTGCTTCTGAAAAAAGAAAAAGTTGCATATAGATCACTTAGCAAAAAAAAGAAACAAAACAAAAACTGAAGCAAATACACCCATTTTTTTGTTGGTTACATAGCTTAAAGATACACATTGAAATTTTGAAACATAACCATGATGAGGGAAAAAACTAATGTAGATTACTAGTATAGTTATTTTTGTTTTGTACCGGTTTCTTTGCATCATACTGGTCATAGAAATCCTTCAAGGATAGGTCTTTCCTTCTTTCCACATTTCCATCATCTGCATGAAACGACTCCAATGTGGTATGACATCGGTATAATCTCCTGTACAAAAATAAAGAGTTGAACCCTGCAGGAAGGTAAATATCCCTGGTTTAGAGGAAACATATAAATTGGCTCATAAGATCCCTGCAGAATCAAAACTGTTACCATCAAAGTATAGTAGTCGTGGTTGATACTCTTTGTATTTGTCTGGCAGATTCTCACTGCATTCATGATTCCCAATATGTAAGCATAAAAGTACAAACCAAAACAAAAAGGAAAATGGATAATGAATGTTAACTTAGAAGCATCAATGGAAGACAGGAGAAACATACTTATGCAGCAGGGTAGTTTTCTTCCAAGAGCCTTGGTACTGAAGCAAACCAGATGCCCCTTTAAGGCATAGACTCATCCACAGTGGTTCCTCATTGCACAACACGTACATGACACTGCCCACAAAGATTAACCGAAGAATGTAAATAAAAAATTGGCCAGAATCCACTGTACTCACTACTCAGTCAACCTTATCAGACTCTCTCGAGTTAACAGAGTTACAAGTTTAGGTCCCTAAATTGAGGTTACGAGCCTAACCTACTCGAGTTCAGATGAACTCTCAAGTCTGATTTTTTTTTTTTTTTCTTTTAGGGGTTAAATGCCTATATCTAAAAAATTGCTTCTTAATCAAGCCTTGTAGCATAAGCATTGCAGAACTACCGTGAAGTGAATGAATAATGAATAACGAAACGCTGTATACGAATTTCATGTATGAATCGAGATTCTGTTAAAATGATTCGACAAGAAAGAAAGCAGAGCATGGCAGCTAATGAGTAATGTGAAGCTCAAATGATGAATCAAGTGTTCATGAAGCAAAATCAAGAAAGAAAGAAAGGTAGGTATGGATGTGAATACCTGCTAACGCAGGCAAGGCGAGCAACGTCGCGGGGAGAGAGAGACTCTAAGATTGAGCAGAGGGTTTCATCGGGAAGGACCCCAAGGTCTCCGAGTGCTTCTGGCCTGCGATCTCTATGCGCTGAAGAATCATCCATCGAAACGACAAGTCGGATTCAAAAAAGAAATATGACCTCTTTCTCTTTAAGTTTAGTTTCTACCTTTCTATGCTGTGCTGCGGAGCTTCAGAAATCAGAATTATCCGTCAAAACGACAACCGAAATTGTTTTGAATTTATTTATTCATGGTTAAGCGTTGCCCGACCGCGTATTTTGAAAGCGCATCCTTATTCCTTACCGTGTGCGCGCTTTTCGTTATTGCTACGTCACCCTTCTCTCTTTCTTCCCCTCGACCGCCCAGACCAAAAATCCACTTTTACTGTTAATGGATTTGTTGATTAGATGCAAACTTGACGTATACCTCATAGGCTCATAGCGGGCTTTGACTCCCATTAAATTCGTCAGGTAGGTTAAGTGCTGAACCAGGATTGCAAAAGGATTTTTGTTAATATTTTCTATAGACTTGATTGAGGTTGGGTTCTTTCAAATGGGCCTGGTACATTTGCCCACTACAAAATGCCAAACAACGCCTAGACTACAATAATGAATTGGGTTCCACTAACCCAACATGAGGTGGAGTCTGACCCCGACATAACTTTCAATTTATCCCACAAGAAAATAATCGTAAAAGATTGTGGCAGGAGTTGTTGGATTTATCCCAGCAAACTAGGAGGGAATGGATGCTAGTTGGGGACTTTAATAAGATAGCGAGCCCAAATGAAAAGAAGAGCAGTACAAGGGTTGACATGAATGGAATCTCATTGACTTAGGCTATGTAGGATCGAAGTTTACTTGGAGGGGGCTTAAATGGGAGAGGATGGACAGAGTGTTTAAGCGATTAGATCAATTTCTGGTTAATATGAACTGGAGGATGAGATTTGCTGAAGGCAAGGTAGAGGTTTTGACTAGAACCAACTCAAACCATCACCCTCTCTCAATCCATGTTGAACCTGTTCTTATACATCACAGGGACAGACCTTTTAGATACGAGGCTATGTGGAATTTATAGCCAGAGTTTGAGGAATGCATTAAGCAAGGGAGGAGAAAACAACCCTTACTCAATTAACTGAACACCTGAAGAAGTAGAATGGGGAGATTTTTGGACACATACAAAAGAAAAAGAGATGTTTAGGAGGATAGGAAGAATTCAAAGAGCACACAATTACGGGAACAATTCCCTCCTAGAAGACCTTGAAAAGAGTTTGAATAAGGAGCTTGAGGAATTACTTAACAGGGTGGAAGTTCTATGGATGCCGAAGTTTAGAGACATTTGGTTGGTGGAGGGAAACAAAAATACTAAATATTTTCATACAAGAATAGTCATAAGGAGAAGGAAGAATAGAGTGGCAAGCAAAACTCAAAAAATGCACAAAGACAGTGGGAGAAAAATCAAGAAATCCTTGAAAACATGGCTATCACATTTTTTAGGAAGCTATACAGTGAGGAATGGACTCATACCCAAGCCCCCATGGACTAAAGCCTATCTGAATATTACAGAGGAATAGATCAGAAACTTAAATGCAAGGTCTACTCCGGAGGAAATTAAGAGAGCAATGTTTAACATTGGCTCCTTCAAAGCCCCGGGATACGACGGATTTCCAACAATATTCAAATAAAAAATAAAAAAAACTAAACGGAACATCCAAAAAAAAAGTGTGCATAAGTTTATAGGAGAAGGTGTGGTTGGACCCGAACCATATCAAACACTATGATCAGACCCTTATTACATTGATTTCTAACACTCCGGTTGTTTGATGTCTGTGTCTGGCCAAGACATAAATAAGGTGGGACGTGTTTATTGTTTGGTTTGTGAGACACAAAAATGAGAAGGACATGCTTACACACAAATATACACAAGATACATGTATTTTGGGTGATGGACACAGATCTGGATTATTTTTTTCAAATTATTTTATCTTTATTCATTTTCTAAAATTCAAAATCTCTTCTCGTTTTGTTACAAACCCTAACCAGTGATAATTTCTTCTACTATGGTTCTGCATCATCGAAATTATACCACCACCGCACATCGTCTCTATTTTCCAACGACTCTCCTCTTTGATTACTGTGTGCTGTGCTCCGTTGGCGGTGAGTTTGTGTTGCTATTCTGCCGCCTTTGTCTCTCCATCTCGCAGCCGCATTAGCCTCCTCCTAGTTGTGCTTCTGCTGCGCGTTGAGTCTTTTATGCTCCGCCGCTGCAACATCTGCTCCATCGGTGTGTTTTGCCTCGTTGTCTCTGGTATTTTGCTTTTGTGCTATTTTTGTTTTGATTTTGATTATTGATCAGATACATTATTGTTGATTAAGTGCTATTGTTGCTGCTGCAATAAATGACATTATGCTATCAATCTACTCTTGTTATTGGTGCTGATTATTGATAAAACTAGTGATAAAAATGTTATTCAAATTGCTGATTAATATGTTAATAAAATTGCTTATCAAATTATTAATAGGTCATATTTTTAATTATTATCTTTTGAGAAATGCTAGAGAGCAATTTATTTATATTGTGTTTATAAAATTGCTTATCAAACTGCTTACCAAATTGTTGACCAAGTTGTTTGTATTATGTGTTTATAGAAATTGAATAAGATGGATGATAATTGTTTGTAAAAATTGACATGTTAATTTACAAGTTTGAATTTTGTTTTATTGTGATAGTAGTCAGAGTCAATTTTGTCTTAAAAGGTTATCAATCACCTATTTCAAAGCATTATTTTTCTTATTTTACTTAATAAAATTACATATTAAAATTCTTAATTATGTTTCGGCTCACATTTTTATTGATATATATTTAATTAGATTTTAATCATGTCTTTCCTATTTTGTTCATGGCATCTAAGACAATTGGTTGATTACTTAGTTTTAAAATCTATTAGTATGCTTTAACTTTGATTATGTAAGTATATGCTTATGTAATGAGTGTTTTTCTCATTTTTAGTTTAATTGAGTATTTTTTTTATTCGTACAAACTATTAGAGTTCTTCATTTATGCATTTACTTGTTATTGTTTCTTAGGAAGTGATGATGGATCGTTCTAAACAAATTAAGTTATGTGTTGGATATTACTAGATTATGAGAATGCAATTTGATATGTTAATGTTGCTTTTCTTAGTTACTTTATATATGTATATTAGGAATAGAAGGCGGGGTCATTCTTCAATTGGTCGAAGAGTGAACACATTGCCATTAAGGCGAGATGCATTAGATAATATCATTGGGGAGGGTAGAGATAGAAATTGCATATGGGAGTTAAGAATGAGTTTGAACGCATTTGCAAAATTTATGTGAATTACTACAAGTTCAAGGTGGATTAGACGAAGATGGTCATGTTGGCATAGGCGAGCAAGTAGCTACTTTCTTAATCATATTAGCTCACCATACCAAAAATTGCAGCGTACAAGTTAGGTTCTATAAGTCTGGTAAAACTATTAGTAGGTATTTTGATGTGGCGAAAATTGGCCGATTAAGAAATTAATATAAGAAATACGTTGCAAGTACAGTTCTTAACCAGCAAAAATTCGCTTATCAATTTAGAAGAGTTATCACAGATTTAAGAATAAAATATTGGGAGTATGAGTCCCAGGTCGTCTCCCAACGAGTTGACAAAAGAGTGCAGCTTATTAGTTAGAGGTTTTTCCAGTAATTTTGAGTTTGAGAAACAGAAAAATAAATAATTGTAAAATTAAGCAACGGAAATTAACGAGAGAATTTATATAATTCAATTAAAAGTCTTGACCGGGAGAAGATTAATTGAAATTTCTATCCTTGTTGGATTTTTCTAAGTGTAATAATAAAATGTTGTTGTTCTACTTGGTCATCCTTTAATTAATAAGGAAAAGTCAAGTAACTAACTAACCAACTATATCACAGGTCCTAATCCTTTCCTAAGAAAGGATTAGAGTTAGGGACTAGAGTTGTCAGTCATCAACTTCTAATTAGGATTAACACTTGAGTATTCCAACTCAAGGTTCTCCTTTTAATCAACTCCCAATCAAGTTAGGAAACTACTCCATTAACATAAATATAACTTTCGCAGAATTAAAAAAGGAATAAAAGGAAGGCATGGTAAATAATAATTAAAATTCAATTAAAAGTAAAAATGGTTTCTTGTATTAATAAATCCCAAAATGTAACATACTTATCCAAACAGGGTTAATGGGCAGTAAAAGGTAAAGGAATAAGAAAACAAACTAAAATAATGAAACTTCAACAGAGGTAATGATTCTTCTCAGTATCTAAAAGCAAAAGCATGAAACTCTGAAACTCTAAAACTATGAATGCGAAGAACCCTAGAGGAAGGAGTAGAATTCTCTCTAAGATTCAAAAACTTAATTAAAACTATGCGTAATGAGAAATGTGTCTTGAGTCTCTCCTGTTCTCTGGCTCTAGTCTGTATTTCTGGGCCGAAAACTGGGTCAAAACTCGGCCCGAAATCGCCCCCAGTGCTTTCTGAATTTTCTGCAGATCGCGACTGACGCGTACGCGTCACTTGACGATTTTCCTTGCCACGCGTGCTCGTCAGGCACGCGCTCGCGTTGTTGTGCGAACTCCAGTCCACGCGTACGCGTCGTTGTGAAAGTCTCTAGATCACGCGCACGCGTGAGCCATGCGTGCGCGTCGCTGCTCGCTGGTTGTCTCCTTTATTTCTTGTACTCCTTCCATTTTTGCAAGCTTCCTCTCCATCCTCTAAGCCATTCCTGCCATGTAAAGCCTGAGAGCACTGAACACACGGATCACGACATCGAATGGTATGAAAAGACAATAAAAATACATAATTTAAAGGCTTAGGAAGCAAGTCTTCAATCATAGAGCATAATTAGGAAGGAATTGTAAAATCATGCAAATAGTATGATAAGTGAGTAAAGAGTTGATAAAAACCACTCAAATTAGCATAAGATAAACCACAAAATAGTAGTTTATCAAACTCCCCACACTTAAACATTAGTATGTCCTCATGCTAAGTTCAAGGAGACAAAGAGAATGAATAAGGGAAAGTAAGACTCATGTAATGCAATGCAACCTATGTATGAATGCAACTATATGCTGAGATGATTCTGTATACTTGGTTAAAAGTAAACAAGTTCTTCAAGACAAACATAGTTCAGATTCCACTAATTCAAATCATACAGTAAAGACAAGTAAACTTGTAAGAGGATAGCTCATGAAAGCATGAAACATAGAATCAAGCATTGAACCCTCACTGGTAGTGTATATCACTCTAACTCTCAGGTGTCTAAGGTCACTCACTCTACTCTTTCCTAGTCATGCTTTCTAAATTTTATTCTTCATCTAACCAATCAACAAATATTTAGTATATCAATGTAAACATCATGATGTCTTTTCAGGGTTGTAATGGGGCTAAGGTAAAGGTGAGGATACATGTATGGCCAAGTGAGCTATAATATGAATCTTTGACTAACCTAAGCTCTAACCTAACACACACACTCTATATAATTCTAAAATCATACCTAGCTACCCAAAATTCCCAGTTTTGTATAATTCACATACTCATGTACCAAATTTTCTTTAATTTTATCACATATGCATTGATTATTAAACTTAGCATTGGGGTAATTTTGTCCCCTTATTCACTTATTCACTTAATTAACTTAATATTTTTTTTATAACATAACTTATCAATGCACATGGATTTTTAATTTTTCTGGTCTCATATGAGTATGCACCCAATTTTTCAATATTTTGTCAATGAAACACAGTACCATTTCATCAACCCAAGTTCCCAGGGTTCCCCACACTTAATTTAACTCAATCTCTAACTTAAGCTAACCAAAGATTCATTTTGGGTAATTAATTATTTTTTTCTTAAGACTAGTGATATGGTAAAATACAGAATAAATGGGGATTAAAAGGCTCAAGGTGGCTAACAAAGGTGATTAAAAGGGTAGGCTATTTGGGGTAAGTGAGCTAATAACAAATGATGGCCTCAATCATATGCAAGCATGTAAATACACTAAACAATGGACATATAGAATGAAACAAAATATAGATTGCAATCGTAGGGAAGAGAACACACAAGAATCAAATATTATGGTTAAATAGTGTAACCATGTAGTTAAGCTCAAGTCTCACAGGTTGTATGTTCTTTGTTATAATTCATGTTCCAATTTACAGTCTTCAAACAAATTTAACACAAAATTTTTAATTCGAATTAGTGAAATTTTTTCAAAAATAAGGTCTTAAAAAGAAACTTATTATTTTTCAACCAAGTAGAACATACATGCAAACACTTATTATTATGCAATATATCCTATCTAACAAAAGAAAAACTAAAAATGTTGGTGTTAAGAGCTAGAGAAGTTACCTCCGGAAGTCAGGGACTGACCTCCCAATACTTAAAGCTTGGCACGGTCCTCCGTGCCATCAGTAAGGAGCAAGGGAGTGCTGGAAGCGTCGCCTCCAGTGTCTGGTTCGCCTTGGCTGCCTGTGCTACTGGATGAAGGGGAGTCTGGGGTGTCCTTTGGTTCTGGAGGTGGGTGTATACCAAGTATGAGTTCCTTCAGGTAGTCGTATCGGCGCTTGTTGTGGCGCTCCATTCGTTCCATTTGCCGGTACTGCCGGTCGAGTCTCTCAAGAATCTGAAGGAACATCTGATGGGTAGATGGTGCTTGTGGTGTAGAAGATGGTGGAGTGGAGGAGGGATGGGGATCCAAAGATGGACCTGCAGGCTGGCTTGCAGAGGGAACTGGCGGCCTGATATACTTTCCATTCGGGACATACTGGTCGGCTATAGGGATCATGACCTTCGTGTCGCCTGCCCGAGAGGGCACACCCGCTGCAGAGACTAAATCTGAAACCAAGGCGGGAAAAGGCAGGTTACCCGCTATCTGTACGTGTCCCATGGCAGCCTGGATGTGTCGAGGCAGGTTGAGGGGTTGTTCTGTCAGGATGCACCAAATGAGGACAGCCATGTCTGCTGTGAAGGTCGACTCGTGAGTGCTCGGAAAGACATAGTGGGACATGATTTGTGCCCACACGCGAGCCTCCAGGGTGAGTGACTGGGCTGGGATGCTCTTAGGTCGAGTCCTATGCTGTCCGTAGATCCACTTGCTGTTAGGTTGTGCTATGACAACAAGGACGCTATTCCTGTCGAACTGGTATGTCTGGCGCTTGAGAGAGGCCTCCTGATAGGCGTCTCATCCCTCTGGACTAGGTGGAATGTCTAATGCTCTCTGTATGGCACTCTCGGAGACAGGGACTTGCTGATGATAAACGTAGACAGTCTGCAGAGTATGCGAGTGGAAGTTTGAGTAGAACTCAACGACCCATGATAAGTTGGCCTCTCGTGGCTGTCTCCTCAAAAATTCCCACTGTCTCCTCTCTATGCGGGGCTCCACAAAATCAACAATGTGTGTTGGGACAATGAGCAGACACTCATTATTGTACTTTCTCTCAGCTAGGATGGGAAACATCTGTTCGCAATAACGGTTAGCAAACTGTGTGGAGTCTCGAGCGGAAAAGGCTTTCTTTGATTCATCAACTTTAATGATCCTCTTCACCCGCTTTGTTGGTGGCTTGACACTGGTGATGGAAGTGCCTTTGCCAGTGTTCTCTTGGTTCCTCTCTTTGTTGGAGTCTTGTCAGGGGCCTTCTCTTTTCTTTTCTTGGTACCCATGTCTAAAGAAGAAAGAAAAGGAGGAATATTAAATATAGATACTAAGACCGGAAGGGAGGAAATTCCAAGTGATAATGAATGCCAAAGGAAAAATGTTAGCCCAACAACATGGTAGCTACAACATGTATATAAGACAACAATAAAGATCAAAAAGGCAATTCATAAACTTAGATGCAAGATGTGAAAAGCATGCAAGTAATAGGCATGAGAAGTATGAGTCAAGCATCAAGTAATAAGTGTGCCAAATAAAAGAGCATATGTAATATAACAATTGTGAATAATGATCTCAAATACATGTGGAATCCAAGTGTTGTGAAAAAGAGGCATATAAGTAAAAGAGTAAAAGAAAATAGGATTCCAAGTGCCATAAAAGCTTTTTCACAAACACGTGGTGTGCAAGGGATAATAAGAATGAAAATAATATAATCCAAATGTATAATAGAGCCCAAAATAAAATATCAATTGTCAAATCACTCCTCATAGTGTTCACAAGCTTTATTAAAGTAGGGTAAGACCCAAATAAAATTCCAACACCAACATGAAAAAATGCATGGAAGAAGAAAGAAAAAGAAACCATAGATAATAAAAGTAAAAGAAGAAAGAAGAAAGAAGAAAGAAACATAAAGTGGAGTAATAATGAAAAAAAGTAAAAGGGGAAAAAAAGGAGAACCTTAATGAAGAAAGAAGGAAGAAGGAAGAGATAATTAGGATTGAGAAGAATTAGGATTGGAGGGGTGGAAGATGTGAAATTAGGCGCTGAGGTGTTTAAGTTGTGCGTTGCATGCAACGAGTACGCGTGCTTTACGCGTCCGCGTGGGTCGCGCTTTTTTCCAATTGACGCGTACGCGTCAGGGACGCGTACCCGTGACTTGAGTTGTGCAATTAGCGCGGAGGCAGCCTCGCGCACGCGCAACTCTCTGTTTGTTACGCATGTTTTCCAAAATTTGAGGTGACGCGTGCGCGTCAAGGACGTGCACGCGTGGATGGGCTGGATGGCAAAATGACGCGTACGCGTGACAGGATTTGTGCGCCTAGCACAGTTCCACCCCCACACTATTACAACTTTCTACCAAAATCCTCATTTATGCCGATTTCATCGTCCACGCGTACGCGTGCTTGACGCTTACGCGTGGAGTGCCAAAATTTCGATCGACGCGCACGCGTGGGTCAGTTGGTGCGCAATGCACCCTTCCTGCGCCACTCCCGCACAACTCTCTGTTCAATCCATATGTTGCACGCACACACATATGACGCGTACGCGTCAGTGACGCTTGCGCGTCGTGTGCGTTATTTTTTTTTATATGCAAAATGCAGTATGCATCTAATTCATGTAGAGATGAGAAATGGATATTGAGAAAAACAAAACAAAATAAAATAACATAGAGTTAAGAAGAAAACTGAAAGATCGTACCATGGTGGGTTGTCTCCCACCTAGCACTTTTCTTTAACGTCCTTAAGTTGGACGGTCCAGTAGCTCAGGCTTCTGCTGTTGGTGGATCCTCCAAGAGGAAGATCTCCAGCTCCTTGCTTTTTTTCATCTTCTCACCATGGTATAGCTTCAAGCGATGTCCATTTACCTTCATGAATTTGGAGCTGGAAGGGTGACTCAGGTGAAAGACTCCGTACGGCTCTGTCTTCTCTACTCTGTAGGGACCTTCCCATCTAGATCTCAGCTTGCCTGGCATGAGCCTCAGTCTAGAGTTGTAAAGAAGAACCAGCTCCCCAGGTCTGAACTCTCGCCTTTTGATGTGCTTGTCATGCACAGCCTTCATCTTCTCTTTGTATAGCCTGGAGTTATCATATGCTTCCAGCCGAAGGGTCTCCAACTCTGCTAGTTGCATCTTCCGTTCAGCGCCGGCCCTCTCAAATCCCATGTTGATCTCTCTTACCGCCCAGAATGCTTTATGTTCTACCTCTACTGGGAGGTGGCATGCCTTTCCATAAACTAGGCGGAAGGGGCTCATCCCTATAGGTGTCTTATATGCTGTCCGATATATGGCGCCAAAAATTGACGTGGCTGAAATTGGCCAATTAAGAAATTAATATAAGAAATACGTTGCAAGTACAGTTCTTAACCAGCAAAAATTCGCTTATCAATTTAGAAGAGTTATCACAGATTTAAGAATAAAATATTGGGAGTATGAGTCCCAGGTCGTCTCCCAACGAGTTGACAAAAAAGTGCAGCTTATTAGTTAGAGGTTTTTCCCAGTAATTTTGAGTTTGAGAAACAGAAAAATAAATAATTGTAAAATTAAGCAACGGAAATTAACGAGAGAATTTATATAATTCAATTAAAACTCTTGACCGGGAGAAGATTAATTGGAATTTCTATCCTTATTGGATTTTCCCAAGTGTAATAATAAAAGATTGTTGTTCTACTTGGTCATCCCTTAATTAATAAGGAAAAGTCAAGTAACTAACTAACCAACTATATCACAGGTCCTAATCCTTTCCTAAGAAAGGATTAGAGTTAGGGACTAGAGTTGTCAGTCATCAACTTCCAATTAGGACTAACACTTGAGTATTCCAACTCAAAGTTCTTTTTTTAATCAACTCCCAATCAAGTTAGGAAACTACTCCATTAACATAAATATAACTTTTGCAGAATTAAAAAAGGAATAAAAGGAAGGCATGATAAACAATAATTAAAATTCAATTAAAAGTAAAAATGGTTCCTTGTATTAATAAATCCCAAAATGCAACATACTTATCCAAACAGGGTTAATGGGCAGTAAAAGGTAAAGGAATAAGAAAACAAACTAGAATGATGAAACTTCAATGGAGGTAATGATTCTTCTCAGTATCCAAAAGCAAAAGCATGAAACTCTAAAACTATGAATGCGAAGAACCCTAGAGGAAGGAGTAGAATTCTCTCTAAGATTCAAAAACTTAATTAAAACTATGCGTAATGAGAAATGTGTCTTGAGTCTCTGCTATTCCCTGGCTATAGTCTGTGTTTCTGGGCCGAAAACTGGGTCAAAACTCGGCCCAAAATCGCCCCCAGCGCTTTCTGAAATTTCTGCAGATCGCGCATGTCACGCGTACGCGTCAGTCACGCGTACGCGTCGCTTGACAATTTTCCTGGCCACGAATGCGCTCAGGCATGGGCTCGCGTCGTTGTGCGAACTCCAGTCCACGACTACGCGTCAGGTATGCGTACGCGTCACTGTGAAAGTCTCTAGATCACGCGCATGCGTGAGCCATGCGTGTGCGTCACTGCTCGCTGGTTGTCTCCTTTATTTCTTATGCTCCTTCCATTTTTTCAAGCTTCCTGACGATCAGATTCCTGCTAATTTAGAATTTTATAAAAATAATCACGTTGTAAGTATAGTTTCTAAACCAACAGAGAATCCTTTTGTACAAAAATTTGGTTGTCACAAGTAATAAAACCCAATAAAATTTATAACCGAAGTATTTAAACCTCGGGTCGTCTTCTCAAGAAATTGCAGGGAAGTATGATTTATTATTGGTTATGGAAAAGTATCGTTGGGATTTTTTTTTAAATAAGGAACAAGTAATTTGAATGGCAAGATAAATAAATTAATAATTATAAAGAAAACTTTTGGCGAGGTATAAAAACTGTAAATCCCATCCTAGTTATCCTTATCAGGTGTGATGAGAATTGTTATTGCTCCCACTTAGTTAACCCTTACTAAATAAAGGAAAATCAAGTGGACCAATTAACTTGATTCCTCAAGTCCTAGTCAACTCCTGTGGAAAGACTAGCTTTAGAGGGATCTAAATCAATCAACAATTTCCAATTTTCAATCAACTGCTGAGTTTGACAACTCAAGTGTCACCAATTACTTAACCAAAACCAAAAGGAGAAAAATCTAAATTAAATTGAAAGCATCATAAATAGAATAAAACAATCATAAATCTGAAATACCTCAAATTATATTAAATAGAATATTCAAATCTAACATGGAAAGATTCATAAGCCAATTTGGCAACATAAGTAATTAATAAGTAAAAGCATTAGAGTAACTAAAAGTAAAAGAGAAACATAGATTAAAGGAATTTTGAACCTGGATTGAAGAAATAATCATAAGCTAAGAGAAATCCTAATCCTAAAACCTAAGAGAGAGGAGAGAACCTCTCTCTCTCTCTAAAATTACATCTAAAACCTAATAATTGTCAATTATGGAAGTTGTATATGTTGTATGAATGAATGGATCAATTCTCCCACTTTATAGCCTCTAATCTGTGTTTTCTAGGCCAAAAACTGGGTCAAAAACAACCCAAAAATTGCCCCCAGTGATTTCTGGTACGTCCAGCACGCAGCAAAGTCACGCGTCCAGGTAATCCACGCGTGCGCGTCACCTATCTTCGAGGAAGCAATGGCAAATTATATATCGTTGCAAAGCTCCGGATGTTAGCTTTCCAACGCAACTAAAACCGCATCATTTGGACTTTTGTAACTCAAGTTATGGTCGATTTAAGACCAGGCGGTCAGGCTGGACAGCTTTAGTAGTTCCTTCAGTTTCTTGTATTCCTTCCACTTTTGCATGCTTCCTTTCCATCCTCTAAGCCATTCCTGCCCTGTAATCTCTGAAATCACTTAACGCACATATCACGGCATCGAATGGTAATAAGAGAGGATTAATATTAGCAAATATAAGGTCAAAGAAGCATATTTTCAGTCATAGCACAAAATCAGGAAGGAAAATGTAGAACCATGCAAATTGTATGAATAAGTGAGTAAAAAATTGATATAAACCACTCAATTGAGCATAAGATAAATCATAAAATAGTGGTTTATCAATCTCCCCACACTTAAACATTAGCATGTCCTCATGCTAAGCTCAAGAGAAGCTGTAAGAGTGAAGAGGAATGGTAGAATGTATGAAATGCAACTTATCTATATGAATGCAACTACATGCTAAGATGTTTCTACCTACTTGGTTAAAAGTAAATAAGCTCTTCAAGACAAACATGAACTGGATTTCACTAATTCAAATCATAAAAATGAAGTACAAATAGACTTGCAAGAAGAAGATAGCTCATGAAAGCCGGGAACAAAGAATCGAGCATCGAACCCTCACCAGAAGTGTATACACTCTAATCACTCAAGTGTTTAAGGTTCGACTCTCTCAATTCTCTACTAATCTTGCTTTCTAAGGCTTGCTCTTCTTCTACCAATCAACACAAATTTGATGCACAAATACACATATCAAGAGGTCTTTTAAGGGTGGTAATGGGGTTAGGGTCAAGGTAGGATTGTATTTGGTCAAGTGGACTAAAATCTGAATCCTTAATTAACTTAAACTTTCCACCTAACTTTAGACAATCCATGTAATCATAATACCACATCTAACTATCCATTAACCATGTTTTCCACATATTCATGCATCCTAATTTCGAGTACAGTACATATGCATTACTTTCACCATTTACTTTGGGGCATTTTATCCCCTTTTACTTATTTGCTCTTTTTCTTTTCTTTTTCTCTTTTTCTTTTTCTTTTCCCTTTTTTTTAAATTTTTATCTATATCTATATTTTTTTTCTTTTGTTTTTTTCTCAATGCATATGATTAAATTATTGAATGCATGAACATGTCCTAAACATTTCTTTCATATTTTCAGAAAATTCTAACATACTCAATTTCCAAAACCAAACGTTTCCAAACCCACTTTTCCCACACTTAATTCATGAGCACTCTCACTAGTCTAAGCTAACCAAGGATTCAAATTTAAGGACATTATTGTTTTCCGCTTAGAGTTAGTGATGAGCTAAAGTAAAGAACAAAGTGGTATAATAGGCTCAACATTGGTTTGCAAGGGATAATGAAAGGTAAGGCCATATGGGTATGTAAGCTCAGTGAAACAAAGGCCTCAATCATATAAGTGCATGCATACATCAAACAATGGAAATATAGAATTAAGCAAGACAAAGGTCACAATTTTAGAGAGAAAAATACACACCAAAAATAAAATATTGGTTGATAAAATACAACCAATCAAGTAGGCTCAAAATCTCACTGGTTTTATATGTTCGAGCTCTAAACCATGTTCCAATATAATATTTCTTCAAACAAGTTCAATAAAAATTTTGATTCAAATTAGTGAAATGCTATAAAAGATTTCTTGAAAAAGAAAATATTACTTTAACCAAGTAGTGGTAAAATATGCACAAAATCAAGCAAACATGCAAATGCAACAATGAACTAACAAAGAAAATAAAATATTGGTGTTGAGAAGAAAATAACTAACCCATGGAGATCGGTATCGACCTCCCCAAACTTAAAGATTGCACCGTCCTCGGTGCATGCTGAGATGTGCAAGTGGACGGGCTGCTACAACTGATGCTTTTCTCTAGAGATTGTGCAGATGGACTTGTCTGTTGCCCCATATANNNNGGGTTAATGCCAAATAATGAGGGTCTCAATTACATGGTAGCTACAACATGCAAGTGAGAAGACAGTAGAAGCAAACAGCATATCAGTAGTGCAAAAATTGTAGCAATGGGGAAAAGGCAGTATAAATTTATGTCAATGCAAAAGGAGCACAGGTATCATAAAAATTGGCATTTGACAAATAAATAAAATCACCCAATCAATGTAAAATAAGTCACTAAGCACCAAAATAATACCAGAAAAGACATAACATTTGAATAAAAAAATTTAACACCAATGAAAAAAGAATAAGTTTAGAAAAGAAAATAAATATATGCACAAAATTAAAATGCAGTGAATGAAAGTATGCAAATGCAATAGGAAAAATAGAATGAAAGAGAATAATGATGAGAAGGTAAATAAACGAAGAAAAAGAAAGTAAGAAAGGAGGAAGAAAGAATAAGAAAAGATAGAAGAAAGAAGAAAGAATGATAATAGAAAGATAAGTAGGATTGGAGAAGCTATTTTCAAGTGACGCGGACGCGTCAGGGACGCGTTCGCGTGACCTGAATTGTGCTATTGTCGCGAGAGCAGCCTCGCACACGCACAACTCTCTGTTTTAATGCGCACATTGCCAAAATTTGAACCGACGTGTGCGCGTGAGGGACGCGCACGCGTGGATGGCCTGGAGGGGAAAATGATGCGTTCGCGTCAGGGACGCGCACGCGTGATGTTGCTTGTGCTCCTAGCACCATTCCAGCACCACACCATCACAACTTTCTTTCTAAACACATTTTTACGCCGATTTGTAGGGTCACGCGTACGTGTGGGTGACGCGTACACGTGGAAGGCTGATTTTGCAAATTGACGCGGATGCGTTAGGGACGCGTTCGCGTGGGCGTGTTTGTGCCTAAGGCATGCCTTCAGCCACGCTCTTGCGTAACTCTCTGCTTCTTTCTTCTTTGCTTCGCATGCACACATGACGCGTACGCGTCAGCAACGCTCGCGCGTCGCTTGCGAAAATTTTTTTATGCAGTATGCAGAATGCAAAATGCATAATGCAGATGACTATGCAGAAATTATGAATGAAAATAAAATAAAATAAAACTAAGAACAAAAAGGAAAGAATATACCATGGTGGGTTGTCTCCCACCTAGCACTTTTAGTTAAAGTCTTTAAGTTGGACATTTGGTGAGTCCCTTGTTATGGTGGCTTGTGCTTGAACTCATCCAGGACTCCCCACCAATGTTTGCAATTCCAATATCCTCCGGGATCCCAAACTAGGTATGTAAAGCCTTCGAGCAAATCAAAGCAGGTTTTCAGGCTCCACGGGTGTTGATTGTCATAATGAATTCCAGGATCCTAAACCTTGCTTTTGTACCCGTCTTTGTATTGATCTTCATTTTTCCAGCCGGGCGGTACGCAACTTAAATTTCCACTGAGATACCCAAACATCTTTCAAAACCCATTAAATCGAGTTCTATACCAATCCTTGCATTTCCAATCGGAGTGTGGAACCATATTGAACCTTGGATACCAACTTCTATTACTAACCATCTCCCTCTTACTCTTAAAGCCGCAGAGAGCGTTAAGCTGGCCATCTATTTCAATCAAGCCATATTCAAGTGGAAAAGTAAAGATGAAGGCTAAGGATTTTACCTACTTGAAGTTTGTATTTTGTGGTAATGGCCGTGGAGAGGTGTTTCCAGTGGTTCTCCAGGCTCCAGTTCCTTGTACTCCTCTGTGAATTCTTCCAATTCCAGACAAATCTCTTCAATTACAACCATGTATTGATCAAAGTCTTCGATTTCTTCCTCATCACTCAAGTCATAAGTTGGGGGTTGAAAAAAATCTACCTCCACATCATCTTCATATTCGCTTGGAGAAGATTCTTCAATCTCAAAGAACTCAATTGTGGATGCAAGTCCATTATTAGGAGAGCTTAGTTCATGATTATAGTTACCAAGGAAACTTGCTTCTTGATTTATTCCATCCAGTTCTTCATAAGATACATGCCTTGGGGGTTGTGCACTATCCTCCTTAGCATCAATTGCAAATTTCTGGGCGGAATTCTCCACAACTCTTGATTCCCATGGAGGTTCATCGTCTCCTAAATATTCAACCAATTCTTCTTCTTCGACAATCTGGGCTTCCTCCACTTGTTCCAGTACAAAGTCATGCTCTTTACTGTCCATCGGAGCTTCTAGTGTCTCCTTCGTACTGGGGGCTAATCGATTTATCGCTTGCTCCAATTGATGAAGGGTTACATGAAATTGGTTCACTGTGTTCTTGAGACGATCCTGTGATACTTGGTTTGATGGACATGGATATGGTGCATATGGGAGTGGTGGTTCTTGAGAGTAATTGGATTGGAATTGGGGTAGATAAAAGTTGGGGTTATATGGAGGCAAACGGTTGTAGGTGGCTTGTGAGTATGGTGGTTCAAAGCTATGTTGAGGAGGTGGTTCATAGGTATATGATGGGAGCTTGTTGGTAACTACAAGGGGGTCCTCCATATCTGTCATCTTGGTATGCACCTCGGAATGGTTATTGACCATAGTAATTTGGTGGAGGTGGTTTGTCACGAAGGGGTCCACCATAACTATTGTCTTGGTATGCATCGTAGAATGGTCGTTGTCCATGGTATCTTGGAGGGTGTTGTTGCCGAAAGGGTTGATCAGATCCTCGTGGCTCCGTCCATCTGTGATTGTTTCGACCTTGACGCATGTTCCTGTTATAGCTTCCATTCCTTACAACAACATTAGAACCAAACTCAAAGCGACGGGTTTGAGAACTGATAGTAGCTAATAAAAATTAAAAACAAAAATAAAATCAAATAAACAAGCAAAAGAAAATATTTACAATAACCAATAATAAGGCACACAATTGCAATTCCCCAGCAACGGCGCCATTTTGACGATCAGATTCCTGTTAATTTAGAATTTTATAAAAATATTCGCGTTGTAAGTATAGTTTCTAAACCAACAGAAAATCCTTTTGTACAAAAATTTGGTTGTCACAAGTAACAAAACTCAATAAAATTTATAACCGAAGTATTTAAACCTCGGGTCGTCTTCTCAAGGAATTGCAGGGAAGTATGATTTATTATTGGTTATGGAAAAGTATCGTTGGGATTTTTTTTTTAAATAAGGAACAAGTAATTTGAATGGCAAGATAAATAAATTAATAATTATAAAGAAAACTTTTGGCGAGGTATAAGAACTGTAAATCGCATCCTAGTTATCCTTATCAGGTGTGATGAGAATTGTTATTGCCCCCACTTAGTTAACCCTTACTAAATAAAGGAAAGTCAAGTGGACCAATTAACTTGATTTCTCAAGTCCTAGTCAACTCCTGTGGAAAGACTAGCTTTAGAGGGATCCAAATCAATCAGCAATTTCCAATTTTCAATCAACTGCTGAGTTTGACAACTCAAGTGTCACCAATTACTTAACAAAAACCAAAAGGAGAAAAATCTAAATTAAATTGAAAGCATCATAAATAGAATAAAACAATCATAAATCTGAAATACCTCAAATTATATTAAATAGAATATTCAAATCTAACATGAAAAGATTCATAAGCCAATTTGGCAATATAAATAATTAACAAGTAAAAGCATTAGAGTAACTAAAAGTAAAAGAGAAACATAGATTAAAGGAATATTGAACCTGGATTGAAGAAATAACCATAAGCTAAGAGAAATCCTAATCCTAAAACCTAAGAGAAAGGAGAGAACCTCTCTCTCTCTCTCTCTCTAAAACTACATCTAAAACCTAATAATTGTCAATTATGGAAGTTGTATATGTTGTATGAATGAATGGATCGATTCCCCCACTTTATAGCCTCTAATATGTGTTTTCTGGGCAAAAACTGGGTCAAAACAGCCCATAAATCGCCCCCAGTGATTTCTGGTACGTCCAGCACGCAGCAAAGTCACACGTGAGCGTCGTCCATGCATTCGCGCGAATTGCATTTTTTTCAGGTCACGCATCCGCGTGATCCACGCATGCGCGTGGCCTATCTTCGAGGCAGCTATGGCAAATTATATATCGTTGCAAAGCCTCGGATGTTAGCTTTCCAACGCAACTAAAACCGCATCATTTGGACCTTTGTAGCTCAAGTTATGGTCGATTTAGTACCAGGAGGTTAGGCTGGACAGCTTTAGCAGTTCCTTCAGTTTCTTGTATTCCTTCCACTTTTGTATGCTTCCTTTCTATCCTCTAAGCCATTCCTGCCCTGTAATCTCTGAAATCACTTAACGCACATATCACGGCATCGAATGGTAATAAGAGAGGATTAATATTAGCAAATATAAGGCCAAAGAAGCATGCTTTCAATCATAGCACAAAATCAGGAAGGAAAATGTAGAACCATGCAAATTGTATGAATAAGTGAGTAAAGAATTGATATAAACCACTCAATTGAGCATAAGATAAACCATAAAATAGTGGTTTATCACTTCCTCTCCATCCTTTAAGCCATTCCTGCCCTGTAAAGCCTGAGAGCACTGAACACACGGATCACGGCATCGAATGGTATGAAAGGACAATAAAAATACACAATTTAAAGGCTTAGGAAGCAAGTCTTCAATCATAGAGCATAATTAGGAAGGAATTGTAAAGTCATACAAATAGTATGAATAAGTGAGTAAAGAGTTGATAAAAACCACTCAAATTAGCATAAGATAAACCACAAAATAGTGGTTTATCATATTTTTACAAGGTATTGTGTTCAGTTTTGCGTGTCCAAAGTATCTTATTTGCAAAGACAGACCCTGTATCGGAAGATTGTGTAAATCCCAGATGAAAATGGTTCAAGGTAAGTCGTGTATGTAGCTCAAATTTTTATTGGTCAAGTTTACTCTGTGTGTAATAATTATTTTTTTTTTTACATTTGATAGGGTTATCTAGGAGCATTAGATGGAATTTACATAGATGTCACAGTCCCGAAGAGTGATAAATCTAGATATCCGATGAGAAAATCTAGAATATCCACCAATGTCTTTGGAGTTTGCAATCGGAACATGAATTTTGTCTATGTCCTTAGTGGTTGGGAATGATCAACATCTGATTCAAGGATACTTAGGGTATGAAAAGCAAACAAAATATACTCCACATACTATTAGCTTAAAAAAATAGCAAACCAAAATATATATCAAGAAAATCACTTTTCATTGAATTTTCAATTCATATAAATTCATTATAAGTGAAGGACCCAACAAACAATTATGTATTTCTTAAACTATACTAATATAACTTGTATGCTATTCTTAAAGCAATCAATAGCTATGAGAATTGTTTCCTTATCCCTGCAGATGTACTCTTTGGGAGACCAAGAGAGCTTTCAGAAACAAAAATGGTTATCAAGAATTGGAGATTGAGTAGTAGTCCTAAAGAAGATGACTGAGAGTTCTTGGTTTATGGAGGAGATATACAGATATTGTGAAAATTGACATGCTTGACAGATAGATTGCTATGACCAACCATGACAATGCCTACAAGAAATCTGCATATACAAATGAATGGAAATTTAGCAATTAGTTATATCACCAGTAAAAACTTAAAAGATAACAAACTACAATGATGGAAATAATTCAAAGATTTAATAGATATGATTATCCCTAAAGCAACAACAAGTATGAATGCCTTTTGATTAATTCAATTAAAAACTATCTACATTTTATCCAAGATAGAAGATGCTTGCACAAAACCCAAAAATCCTAATAGAAATCAAAGCAGCAGTTTTAGAATTTTAGAGGATAAATAGATAGAAAAAGTATCATGAACAATTCCCTTAGTTCTGATTTTAACAACCTAGAAATTAGTAAGATATTTTCACCAAAAATTGAAAATGGGAGAATTTTTTGATATGCCAATTGGTTAATCTAGTCATAAAATTGATTAATCATTTACCTCAACATACATAAGAAATAATTGCAAAAAGAATAGTAGGTTTAGATACATTAATCTTATTAGAAAAATGGAATGAATCATGCAAAGACACAAACAAACTTTTTGAGGTATTAAACATAACACCTTTTTTAGTATTATTAGGACTAATTGTATTGTAATATCTAGCTGTATTAAAAGACCTTAATAAAAATAGCAAAGAAATTCATATTTAATTTAAGAGATAATGTCAAATAAGTTTCTTAATCCTAATGCTTTTTTTCATTCTTTTTTCCTTTATGCAGTAGTACTTTTACAAATCAGCCCACAAAAGACCACATCCAATGAGGTGGTTTCAGTCAATTCTTATAACAATAACAATCACATGGAAGCAATCTCTTTTATTGTCTCTCTATTTTTTCTAACAATCCTGCTACGTTACCAACAATATTTCTGCCAACTTTTGCCAACTCTTGTTTATGACTATGTTTAACGAAAGTGTCTTTGTGGATGTGTCTAACAAAAATGTCTTTTTTATGACTATGTCTAATAGAAGTGTCTTTATATATATATTTTCTGGATGTGTCTCCTTATACATGTGTTTAAAATATAATAATTAATTATTGTTGTTAATAAGTTGGCAGATAGTATATTGGTACCCTATACTTTTCCTTTTCCTAATACCATGAAATCAAAAACAAATTATTGAAGTTCCTAACTAACAAATTGCACAACTTGGAGTTAGTGTGATCAAAATCAGATTGAAAAACAAAAGGGTATGTGAATTCAATTTGACATTGGGTTCTTACCTCCAAGGGCTATGTGGGGAAGACGATGCTGGTCAGAGATGTGGATTGAATCAAAGACAAGTCCATATAGGGGTTTTCCAACCATTGGAAGATTAGCTGAATTCAGGAGAATTTGGAGTTTTGAAGGGTCCACATTGAGTCCATCATTGAGAAAGAAATTCACTACCAGCCATAGAAAGCATTCAAACCCTTAAACCCAATACCCTAAACCCAGAAACAAATCATCAAACACATTGTAAAATATACACTGTAACAAAAGTGGACCTGCGAATACACGCGCAACAATTAAGAAGAAGAAGAATAAGAAGAAGAAGAAGAATAAGAACCGCGCAAAGAAGATCCAGCGAACGGCGAAGAAAGAGGAAGCCAACTAGAGAGAAGGGAGATTTCTGGGGGTAGGGTGGGGTCGGGGGAACCCTCGAACCAATTTGGGGGAAGTGAGAAACTGAATAGCTTTTTTTTAATTATTTAATTTTTAATTTAAATTAAGAGGATAAAACGATCATTTTTAATTATGTAGTGTCTTGTCCTTTATAACCAAACATAATATTAGAAATTATACTAATATCATGTCTATCATATCCAAACAACATATATAAACACAAATATTTTATGTCTATGTCTCAATGTCTATGTCTTAATACATACACAAACCAAACGGAACCTAAAGTCATAGCTCCAGAATTCATTTCTCAATTTTGGCCTATTGCTCTATGTAATGTTAACTATAAATGTATCACGAAGATAGTGGTTGAGAAACTGAAACCCCTGTTAAATGACAGAATTTCACCAAACTAGTCGAACTTCGTTCCAAAAAGAAGAATTCAAGACAATATAATAATAGCTAACGAGATGGTGCACCTTATGAAAAAAAATAAAGGGAGAAGAGGTTATATTGCTATTAAGTTTGACTTTGAAAAAGTATACGACCGTTTAAATTAATATTTTTTAAGATTGTGTTTGGAGGATTTTGGGCTTCCAAGCCAGATTGTCAATTTAATAATGGAGTGTATATCAATAATGACCTACAATGTGCTATGAAATGATAGAAAATAGAAGATTTTAGACCTTCTTGTGGCTAGAGATAAGGGGACCAATCTCCCTTTACTTATTCATGATAGCCATGGAAAAATTGTTGCAAGCTTGCAGCTAATTGAGATGGATGTAGAACAGGATATTTGGCAACCTATGAAGGTAGGAAGACAAGGTCTATTTATCTCACACGCATATGTTATTTGTAGATGATCTTCTAGTATTTACAAAGGTTAATCTAGATCAAATAAAGATTGTTTGTGACATAATGGATAGATTTTGTTATTTTCGAGGCTAAAGGTTAATGTAGCAAAGACTTCTAGATGCTTCTCTAACAATGTATTGAGAAGGGAGCGAAAATGACATATGGAAGAGACTTTGGAATTAGAAAGGATAGTATCTAGATGGCAACTGTTTAACAATAGACTTTTCACCAATAATAGAAGGGCACGAGTTTTGGGAACATTTGCTATGTGCTAGTTTTGCCAGAACTAGGAGGAAACAACTCTTCATGCCATGAGAGATTGCCCTAAAGCTATAAGGGTGTGGATGAGGAATCTAAATTCCTGGGCTTTTACACAATTTCTTAGGACTAGTTTTGAGGACTGTATAAGAGATAATATGTACAAAACCTGGAAAAAAGTCAAGTTCATTTGATTGATCAAAAGAATTCCTAAGCACCTGCTGGTGGATTCGAAAGTGAAGATGTATAGAAATTTTCAATTCATAATACAATAGACCACTTAATGAAATTGCTATCAGAGAGAAATATCTAAAAAACAGCAAAGAGACCTTTGCAAAAAAAAAAAAAAATATGTTAAAACCTAAAAAATCCCAAATTCAAATAAAGGTGAAATGGAAACTCCCTTTAAGAAGATAGATAAAGTTAAATACTGACGAAGCAATGAATTCCATAGAAAAGAAGGCAGGTTGTGGAGGGATTCTGAGAATTTATCAGGGAAAGAAGGTTACAGGATTCATGGCGAATTTACGATATTGTATGGTTCAACAGGCTAAGCTATGGAGAGTGCTCCATGGATTGCAGATGTCATGGGAGTTAAGGATGCAAAGATTGGTGGTGAAAATGTACTCTGAAATAGCTTTCAACAGCATCACCAAGGAGCAAAAAAATGAGCAAATATGCAACACAGTCATCAAAAGCATACTTCAAATGAAATAAAAATCATGGGAACTAAAATTCAAATGTGTAACATCCCGAATTTTTGAAAATTAAATAATGAGTTATTTGTGAATTATTAAACTTAATTATAATTTTATTTTCAGAAAATTATTTTACCAAAAAAATTAAATCAAAGTTATGGACTTTGCGAGTTTGCTAGCGAGTCAGCGAGTTTAATTTTGTTGCCCATTTTCGCCAAAACGGCGTCGTTTTGGCCCAGGAAAAAAAAAACCCTACAGCTAAGTGGCTAACCCAAACCCGGTAAGTGTAACCCACACCCACTAATGAAGAAGTGAAGTTCGAAACCCTCAGTGACTCCCTCCACCAAGCCCTCACGGCCAGCTTCACTCCTCACTCCCTCCACCATCTACCGGCGCCGTTGTCTGCGTCGCCACGCAGAGGCCGGACGCCAGAGTCCAGACGGATCCCTCGCCTTCTCACCTCCCCTTGCCTCATCCCTCATCCCCCACCGCTCACCCACGCAGCGTCGCAGAGCCCACTAGGTCACCACCACGCAGTGAAGGACCACCACGCAAAGTCGCACAGCGCCAGAGCCCACCACCACGCCGTTTGCCTCCCCTCCCCTGTTCTGCCCTCGTCGGCCTTGTTCAGTTGTTCTTCACTGAATCACTGACGATCTGCTTCAAGTCTGCCGATCTCAAGGTAATTTTGTTAAACTAATTCAATTATTCAAATGCTAACAATTTTAGTATCAATTATTCAATTCTGCAAATTTATTAAGGCCCTGATCTGCGTTTGATCTGTTGAAAAAAAAAATTAATGTGTGAAAAAAAACTGATGCTGCTTGCCTGCTTCTGTGCTTCATGCTTCATGCTTCAATCATGGTTAAAATGTGTGGATAGTGCTTCTGTTATATATTTTTTTTCTTTTGTTTTCTGCTTCTGTTATGTACTTATGTAGTTATGTTTAGTTTACTGAAACTCTGAAGTCTGAATTGAAACTCTAAAATATCTTAATTGAAACTCTGAAGTCTGAATTGAAACTTTAAAATATCTGACTAAAACTCTGAAGTCTGAATTGTTAGTGTTACTGTGTTAGTTTAATTGAAACTCTGAAGTCTGAATTGTTAGTTTAAATGAAAATGTATTTGTTGTGTGATAAAGTGCGTATTGGAGTGATGATTAAGTCTTCTGATGCTGAAAATTTTTCATCTTTTGAACATTATTATTGTAAGTGTAGCTGAAACTAGTGTTAGTTATGAATTTAGTTAGTGGATAATCTGAATCCGAATTTAGTTAGTGGATAATCTGAATCTGAATTTGTTGTTTGGGTTGTTGATCCAAATAGTAATGAATGCTATTCCAGGTATGAATAGTAATGAATTCAACATGGGTGAGGGAGGTGAGAATGAGTTTATTGGGGATCCACAACAAAATTTAATAGAGGAAGAAGATGAACATGTGAATGATGATGATGATTTTGTTGGCCGTGTTGAACCGCGCCCAGTCGTCACCGCCACACCACGTCCTGCTGCCGCAGCCGTCGCGCCTAGGTGCTACTGTCGAGTTCACAGCCGTCGTCACTGGAGATGCGCGAGAGAGAGGAGATGTCGAGAAAGAGAGCATCACACATGAGAAAGAAGGGCCAGGCAGAGAGCCAGATGCAAAGAGGAGGAGCTGTCCCACGTCGCCACTGCGCGTCGTTGCCGGCGTCGCGCCAGTCATCGCCGCTGCCGCTGTTAGGGCTCGCCGCCGAATCTCCCGTCATCGTTGATTCAAAGCCGCCACTGGAGGGACGTGTCGTCGTGCCTGGCTACCGGGGACGGCGTTGTTATCATCGGAGAACCACCGTTGGAGCTGCCACTATCCTCGTGAGCTTTACCCCCTATTTCTGATCTCTTTGTTCGCCTAAGTTGTTCCATTATTGTTGTGAGGGTTGTCGTTAAAGTGTTTAAGTTAAATGAAGTTATTACTGTGCTTCATTTTTAAAATTAAAGATTTTGATTTAAGAATGCTTATAAGGCCTATTAAATAATTACAAATATGTATAATAGTTCAGAACGATTAATTGATGAGTTTGATTTAAATTTGTGACCAAAATTGTGATTGATTTTAGTGTAATTTTGTATGATAGTTGATTGGATGATTATTGTGATAATTTGGCTGGGAATTTTGATTTTAATTGAATTATGATAAGTTGATTATTAAAAATTCTATTGTTTTGATCGTTGTTAAGAATCTTGAGAATTGTTATGAATGAGGGAATCCTTGAGGGTGGTTAAGTCCTATTTTTAAGGGAGGTTATGTCCGAAATTTTATAAAATATAGGATTTAGTTAATTTGAATTGTGTAAATTGTACATAGGATGTATGATTAATAAATTGGATATTTGATAGCTAAAAATAAATGGTTACGGTATTTTAAAATAGTATGAATTAAATTCGTTAAAGTAATAAAAATAAAGTAAATTTAAAGATTAAGGTTTGAAGTAAAGAAGGCTTAAGAAGAATAAGAAAAAATTTAAAAAATTATATGAGGGTAATGATTAAGGATATAAGTAAAGAAAAGATAAGGTTATAGAAAAAGGTTAAAAAAAGGGGTAAAGATAAGGTCAAGAAATGTTTAAAGATTAAGGTTTAAGGAATTAAGGTTGAGGAATAAAGATTGAGGAAAAGACTGAAAAAGATTGAATGATTTGAATTAAAGAATTTGATTTTGAGCACAATCTCGTGAGAAAGGCAAAATATAACGCTCACTTGAGATATTGTGCATGAGGCTCAGTGGGGACGCTCACTTGAGACCCGAATGATAAGGCTTAGTGGGGACGGCGATACGTAACGCTCACTTGAGACTGAAAGGAAAGTTCTCCATGAGGACAGTGATACGTAACGCTCATGGAAGGGACATTGGCTGAGGTAGGGACGGCGATTCGTAATGCCTATCTCAGGACCACTGTCAGATAACGGGCAACGGACCGACATGTGAGCTCACGGCCTGTATAGGAATAGACCTTCATCATATGCATTTGTATGAATTGCTTGAGTGTTCTTTCTATTGCTGTGTTAGGCTATCTGTGAAATTTTCTGCTATTTGACTTACGTAAATTATTTGTACGTTTGTATTATATACCTGGCCTGTGTTTGTTAGTTTATAAATGTGACTGTTAATTGAGATGATTAAGGACTGATATAACTGTGGATTGATTAATGTAACTGAAAATTGATCAAATAATGTAATTTGAAGGAAAATAACTAAATTGTTTAAAGGGTAAAGTATATTTTTTGTCCCTAAAGTTTGACAAAAGTTTCAAAAATACCCCTAAGTTTTATTTTGTTTCAATTTTGTCCCAAAAGTTTTCGATTTGCATCAAATATACCCCTGATGGCTAATTTTTCAAAAAATTTAAGACCAATTCAACAACAATTTCATAAGAACAACCCTCAATACAAGCAAATCAAGCATAATTTTCATGCATTATTGTTAGATTGGTCTTAAATTTTTTTGAAAATTTATCCGTCAAGGGTATATTTGATGCAAATCGAAAATTTTTGGGACAAAATTGAAACAAAATAAAACTTAGGGGTATTTTTGAAACTTTTGCCAAACTTTAAGGATAAAAAGTATACTTTACCCTTGTTTAAATTAGGACTCGAGGAATTTTAAGGGTTTCATTAGGATAATCATTCTTGAATTATAAGTTGATTATTTGTATTTGATTCTTTATTTTTACTGCATTCTCATTCTCTGCTGAGAATGAGTGGTTAGTTCTCACCCCAAAATTTTCACCCTTTTCAGTGTTGCAGGCTTGAAAAATCAATGTGAAGCTGCGGACAGGTAATGAATTCCGTTTTATGAACCTAATTACCTTTATAGAGTTTCCTCACTCTTGTTGGTTAAGATTTTATTTTATACAAAAGAGTAGGTATTGTATTTGAGTTTCATTTAATTTCATTGGTGTAATATTTATTATTGTTAGTATTTATGCGATTATTATTACCTGGAGAATCTTTTATATATGATTTTAAAGAATAAAAGCAAAAAATTTTTTGAAATTTTCTTAAAACTGAAATGCGACATCGATATAAAGGTTTAATATTAAATAGATAATAAAGAAAAACAGACCAATAACCCTTTATTTTTAGTACGATCATAACGTGTTAAGAGTTGGTCGTTACAAAATGCATTTACAGAAAAAGCCAATTATTATGCTGATTAATTAGCGAAGCAAGAAAGAGATAGGATTTCACTTTTTGACTCTCCTCCAAAAGAACTAGTTAGTTTTTTTTTTTATCATGATGAACAAAGCCCAAAATCTAACCCTTTAGTTTATAAAAAGAAAAAAGCAATTTATTCTGTCCAAAAATAGAAGCAATTTATCTAACATTTATTTGGTGCTATCCTCACAATTTCTGAGAAAATAAAACCTTCAAGTCAACACAAATGATTGGAGTACCATTCAAATCATGACCTTTTTATTTTAGCATTAAAAAAAAAAGGGAAAAACTACCAAAAGTACTCATGAAGTTTACGAACGTTGACAAAAGTACCCATAAATTAAGAAAATTAACGTTGTACCCATGAAAGATGGGTTCCGTATGACAAAAGTATCCAAATCTTAATTTTTTGTTGATTTTTTAATAAAATTCTTAAACTACCCTACACTCAACCTCAACTCACTTTTTCAACCTTTCATAACTCAATTTGTACCAACTCTTGCCATGGAGTCCAAAACTACTCCTACAACCTTTCTTCTCTGATTTCTCTTTACCGAACTCACTTTCTGCATGCAAGAGTACCACGACCCCTCTCTCTTCTCAGGTGTGCAACGACGGTGTTCTCCTCGGCTGGGTCAGACGCGCCACGACGACGTTCTCCTCGGCTGCAACAGGCGCGCCACGGCAGCATTTTCCTCAGGTTGGGTCACAGGTGTGCGATGAAGGTATTGTATTCACCTTAATAGTGAGATGGAAAAAGATTGGCGGTAATGGAGTAAGTGGGTGGCGGACGGCAATGAGGAGGTAGGAGGAGAGTTTCTGTGACTCTGTGAGGGTTTTTGAGGGATAAGTGAGGAGAGAGGAAGAAGAGAAGAGAGGGAGTGACGGTAGAATGGGGTTAGGGTGGGGTAGTTTAGGAATTTTATTAAAAAATCAACAAAAAATTAGGATTTGGATACTTTTGTCATATGGAACCCATCTTTCATGGATACAACGTTAATTTCCTTAGTTTATGGGTACTTTTGTCAGCGTTCGTAAACTTCATGGGTACTTTTGATAGTTTTTCCTAAAAAAAAAAAAAGACACTTCAATGACAAGGCTTCTCGACTAAAAAATAAATTAAAGACAAAACTCTTATAAGAAAAAAGAAAATATCATGAAAACTGAAGATAGTTTTTTGCTGCTAACCACTAATTTGCTTGATGGAGGATGGATCGACTTTATTTTGGAGGAGCATATTTGTGCCATGAGAAGGAAATGATTTTAGGTGGGTAAGAGAGAGGATGAACTTTTATATGAAAACGTTAGAATTAGGGGTGAACGCGGATCGGATCGGATCGGATATGGCCAAAATTTCGATCTGATACGCACTAAAATCATCAGATCTAATATCCGCAATTTTTAAGGTTGGATCCGATCCGATCCGATCCGATCCACACATTTGCGGATCAGATCGGATCGGATATCGGATATATCCGCAAAACACAAAAATATTTTTAAAAGTTTATTTTTATTAAAAAATTATCAATAAAATTCATTTTTTCTATTCTTTTAAATATGTTTACTCTTAAAATAATATTAAACATACTTTTCTTGAATAATAAATTAAAATAATACAACATATATGATAATTATTAGTTGAAATAAAACATAAAAAGAATATTTACTTATTTATTTCTTTATTTTTGCGGATACGCGGATATGCGGATACTAACACAAAATCCGCAATCCGATCCGACTAGTGTGCGGATCCGATCCGATCCGATCCGAAAGCCTTGCGGATCGGATCCATATCCGCAATTTTCGGATCAGATTCGGATAAACACCGTGGATATGCGGATCGGATCCAATCCATGAACACCCCTAGTTGGAATGGTAATTTTTGTTCATTTTTGGTGGGGAAGGAGAGTGACAAACAAAACAAAATTAGTAAAAAAGGTATTTCAAGTTTTTCCTTGCATTTCATTTCAATTTTTTTGTTTTTTTCTCAATCCCATATTTTTTAAATTTGCACTATAAACTCCGCTTCTTGAACACTTTTTACAATTATAAAAAAATTATCAGCCTTAGTTGTGCAAACTATGAAGTTGTTCATATAGAATTATTGTAAAATATATACTTGCAAAGAAAAATATCATGCTTCATCGATTTTTTTTCACTCATAAATTTTGGTATGACTCATCTCTCCAAAAGTTTAACACCTCATGTCTTGAGCTTTGTATTTGAATTTTTATAGATATTGAATTCAAATTAATATTCAAATTTTTAGTTTCTAAATATTCAATTTACTTAAATTAATCTCCTAACTTAATATTTATGACTCGTTAAGTTCGTGGCCTTATTTTTATCACTGAATCATTAACAGCATATTAAAATGGACTGATAGCTATCACGCTAGATTTCCTATTGATTACCTTAAACTTTTTTATCTCAATTTATTTCATATGAAATATTTAAAACCCTAATACTAATTTTACTTAAAGGTTTTAAAGGCTTTTTAAAGAACAAATTGGGCGTGGCAGCAGTCTATTTTAACTCGCATTTAACAGTTCTATGATGAAATTAGGATAAGGGACCATAATGGTGGCAATGAGACGGATTTTTGCCTTAACTATCTGACCCCGTTCCATCCTACAATAACTTGCATAGAATCTGTCCCCACTTTTACCTGTAGATAGTAAAAATCCAACTTTAAGTGGTCTCTACAAGTATCCGCCTGACCCATACCCATACCCATCCCTATCATGCATTATTAAAATTCAACAAATAAAATTAAATTTTAAAATTTATATAGCCATCACCATATACATAACATAAATTAAAGTAAAAACTTTACGATGATATAATATTATTAATCATTTTACTAACTATTTTACATATATTACATATATTATATATACCGAAAGCGAATAAAAGCAAGTATTACCTAAAGCCGACCCTTTTTAAGATTTTGCTATGCCAAAACCTACCTCAATCGGATTGGAGCAGAATGAATATTCGCGGATCCTAATAGTATTATCATTTCTATTAGAGACTAACATGAGAGTCACAAATATTAATTAAGAGACTAAATTAAATAAATTAAAATTTTAAAGATTAAATTAAAATTTTAAAATAATTTTAACGACCAATTTAATTATTAACTCGCACAAGATTTTAAAACTGAAATAACATGGGCCATCATTGCAAATTTGCAATCAAGTTAAAGCAGGGAAAAGAAGGGAGGAGAAATGTTGATGTCAATGCATGTGTGTGAGTGAGTTGAGTAGTGTGATCTGTTTGGGGACCACAGCTTATTTTTAATCATGAAGTATGAAGAAGAATTATATATGAAGCAGCTGAAACACAAACACAAAAACATAGTGGCAAAATTGTATATTCCTGCAAATCGGATCATGGAGAAAGCACATAGGCACCATATGTGTAAAAACTAAAAAGTGAGGACTGTGCCCTTTTTGTGGTCCTAGAACCTTGCCTTCGCTATTGGACAATCTAGACAAAGACGAAACCTTCACACCTTATTAGTATTCATTCACAATCATGGTAACTACAAAACGGAAATTTGTACATAAAATAACATGGGACAAATTCCTAACACTAGTACCACAGCGTGTGCCTAATTCATTTAATTAATTTAATTAATGGAGTTGAATAATTGATCCATTCATTTGTACTTACTACTGCTGCTGCTACTACTACTACTATAATTTACATTAGTCATCCTAATTAATTAATTTGGAATTTCTTAACCACGTGCCATCAAATTAATAGGTTTATTTGTCTGAAGTTCAGTTCTATCTGGACTCCATAAAACAATGTGCATGGTTGGACACAAGTTTCAAAGGATGGATTGAAGTCATGATAGCCTGCAAGATCCAAAAACATCATCACATGTAATCATGTGACTACTTACTATTATACTACAGTACAACGTTGAACTTAAACCTAGCATAATAATAATAATAATAATAATAATAATAATATTATGAAGAAGTATACGATCCATGAGGCTGCGTTTGTTTCTAAGAATAAGATAAGACAAGACACTGAAAATAGGATATGATAAGATATTAATGGACAGAAATATAAAATTTTGTGTTCTTGTATTATGTTTGGTGATAAACTAAAACAAATTATAAAAATTTGATTTATTCTCATTTTTTTTATTCAAAAAATTTGAGATAAAAAATATAATAATAAAAAATATAATTATAGAAAAAAGGACAAAGACACAGAATTTAGTGTTCTTGTATTCTATTTGGTGATAAAGTAGAACAAATTATGAAAATCTAATTTATTCTTATTTTCTTTCATTCAAAAAATTTGAGATGAAAAATATAACAATAAAAAATATAATTATGAAAAATTAACAAGAATAATAAAAAAAAATAAAAAATAAGTTGTGTTCTTTATTAGTGTCTTCGTGTCCTTTCTGTCAGGATGGACACAAAATACACTAATTCAGTATCTCTGAACACATTGTCTCTGTCCATGTCTTCTCTGCCAAACACGATTTTGTGTCTCAGTATTCCTGTCTCAGTGTCCTGTCTCTGTAAACAAACGCAGCCCGAGAGACATTCCTGGAAACACCGTTTTCCTTAAATTTTGCTGAAAACATATTCCTTTGACAAGCTATCATCATAAGTGCATGAATCGTGAATGTTCTTTACAAAATATTCATACAAAGACCACTTTTGTTCTTTATACCTTTCTTAATATATATATTTTTGGTACATGAGACAGATTTGCTATTTAAATACTTAATATTTGTTTTTTTGTTTGATTAGTTCTTTATTGAAATTTTGCATATAGAGTGATTGAAAAATCAAAACCATATAGAAATGAATTTGATGTATGACTCCAATAATGTAATTATATATATGTTTGGGACCCAGAGAATAAAGTACGGTGACTGATACACATGGTGTTTAGTTAACCAAAGACAGTGAAAAAATGTCATCTTTTTCCACTGAATCGGAACCCCATTTTGAAGGGAACAAAACAAGGCAAACCAAGAAACAGACACTGCAGGTCCCTAGTGCATATCTGAAAAGGAATTCATCTTTCACATTAGTATAA
>NC_029791.2:121506004-121510842 GCF_000816755.2 Arachis ipaensis | reverse complement strand
AATTTGGAGCTAAAGTTTTACTACAGGAATGTTATCAGTACTTATTACTTTCTAGAGTGTTATTATAATATTTGTATACCTGAATGATAGTATCAATAAACACTCATGAGTTAATTCAATTTTAGAATGGAAAAACAAAAACTAAGTGTAAAACTAAAAATCAAACACACAACAAATTAGAATAAACCATTATTTTAGCTTCTAAAATATTTAGGTGTTTACAAACTAGTCCTGAATAAAAAAGAGTAGGAAAGAGCTAAGCTTCCGATGTTCAATTCAGTGATATTTAAGAGGTATAAGGATTGGAATTAGATTGGGAACGTTAGGTATGTATCAAATCATTTATTTATAATATTCAATACCAATAGATCAAGGTGTTCTTTGTATGGACTCAAAAAGTTAGCTGATATACCGAGTTCAGCTTCAGAACTTATCTATAACAAAAAAAAACCTCTATGTGCTTGGTCATTTATCACGGTTAGAAAAATCACTTTTAATTTTATTTGATTTTTAACGGCAATAAAAATAAAAATAACTGTTAATATATGTATTGAAAATTAGAAATTAATCGTTTTATGCTTTGTTGCTAATACAATTACTCGTAAGTCTTGTTTANGTATTTTAAAAAATAACATTTATTTAAATTTTTTACTTATTTAAATATTAAAAAATTAAAAAATAAATTAAGATTTTCAATCATTACTCATCTAATAATAATATCATTTTGCACTTGAAATGTATCTTTTTATCTATAAAGCACGAATACTTAGCTAAGTTGATGTGTTCGTATATTGAACACATTTTGAACATGATACTCATTCGACATTCGTCCAACAAACATATTTTTTGTGTTCAACTCTGTCTTAATAAAAAATTAAAAAATATTTTTTCATGGGATGAGTAAGGCGGAAAGTGAAAGCCCTAAATCCTAATTATCAAATTTTGTTTCTTAATTCATTAATTTAATAGTTTTTACACTCTACTTGTACCCACCAAATAGATTATGTACTAGCATTAATGTAACACAGAATTTTAGCTAGTTGCGTTCGAAATTAACAAAGCTATTAAAAGATACACACAAAAAAATAGGCCTTGACTTTCTCCAAAGAGCAAAGGAGAGAAGGTGATAGGTGGAAACAAGATGTCCTTGTTTCCAACCATGTTTGATGTAGTGGGAACAGGAAAATAGAAGGCTCACAAAGCAAAACAAAAAAGAAAGAAAAAATATCATTCACGGGGCCAATTTAGAAAAAGAATGATAGCAGGTTGTATGTTATAATGAAGTTCATAGTCATGGACCCTGTTAACAATTGCCACGTCTTCAACCGACAACTTTTTTTTAATTACGTCATCCATTTTTGGTGCTTTCTTTCACTTTCCTCCCAACAACACCGATAATATAGGCCATAAATATATTATACATGATAGATATTTTCAAACCAATTCATAAAGTAGGGCAGGGATACTTGCACAAGATGAAAATCATGATCAAGTTTCCTTAACAAATGTTTCTAATGTAGTTTTCAAGACTCTAGAGTCATCTCATCCAAGTGTGTGATTCAGCTTGAAAAGGATTTGGATAATATATAAATAGCACTTTTAATTCATTTCAATGTATGTGAATCTAGATATTTTGTTAAGGAAACAGAAAGGATGGAGTGTATTGTAGGGGTGGCAATGGGTAGGGTATGGTAGGATTTAGAGTCAATCCTAACCCTACCCGCAGGTTGAGATTTTTATATAAACTCAACCCTATCCACGGGTTGAGAATATCTCAATCCTAACCTATCTGCTCTTAATCCGCGGGTACCCGACCCTACCCACAGGTTACAAAAAAAATACAACGTTATTATATAACTTGATGACAATTTAAAATAGAACTGACTTTTATATAAAAAAGTTTATTAAATTATCAATTAATGATATTCTTTTAATGACTAAGGATATTTTGTATTTAGTGAGAAGTCTTTAGTTCAACATCTACTTAAAATATATTTTTATATAAGTATATAACATATACATATATAGGGTGCGGGTTGGTCGGGTAAAGTTGAGACTCAACCCGCACCCTACCGGACCCGCACAAAAACCCTACCCGCACCCTACCTTACCCGCTGCAGATCGAGTTGGCAACCCTACCCGACCGGGTGGAGTCGGGTTGAGTACCCGCGGGTAGGGTACATATTGCCACCCCTAATGTATTGAAAGTTATGTGTATTTATTATTTAAGTTGTTTTAACTCTAATACTTATCAAAATCTGAGGTTGCAAAATGTTTTTTACACCCATTAAATATTGTCACAAAGCATGCAAGGTAGTTAAGATTTCTGGTGCTACTCGGTTATGAACTTATATGATACAGGGAAAGCAAAAACCAAACTTCATTTGTCCATAGAAATGGACATGATATAGGAGAGTCAAGAACAGATGAAAAAAGTTACAACTAGTAAAGCATGCCATTCACATTTGATGCAACACAAGATTAGCTTAAGGAGATGGAGGCCAATACATTCCAGCATCTTCTATCCCTTCATAAAACCTGAAATGAAGCTCATCTAACAACCTTTCATCTTCATCATTCCACATCCCTTCATAACTATCACTATCATCATCCACATAGTATTCGCCCTCGCCACCGGCCACAAAATCCCATGCCAAATACTCGGAAGAATCCGAAATATCTGAGAAGTCTTCCCATCCATCGCTATCGTGGGTGTCAAGAACAAGCGGCCCCAAGACCTGCAGCTTTGGAAATTTCTGCTTCAAGAACAAGTTATCGAGTGTGACACCCCAACACCCCCTCTGATCCAAGAACTCGAGCTTAGGGCAGTTTGAGAGGATTTGAAGAACACCCGAGGTGCTGATTAGGTGGTAAGCCATTTCGAGATGCTTCAGCTTTGGCATCGTGGAGGCAATTGCATTTGCCTCATCATCTTTTAAGGGCTTCCCAGCTGTGTCCAATGGGTGCATGTTCCGGCACAATCCTTCTAGTAGTTTGCAGTTCTTGCCGATCATCTCTAGCCCGTGCGCACCCATTTTGAGACAGTAGCTCACATCCAAGAATGAAATCATGGAAAGCCTTCCAGCAATCTGTTCCACAATGGAATCACTCATACTGCTCCGCGGCAGTCGCAAAGTCTGGAGGGAGCAGGCACTTGTATAATGATAAAAGAACAACTGTGTAAGTAACAAAGAATAATAACAAAACAATGTTTAAATTTTTTACTCTGATTGATGTAAAAAGTTTTACCATGTCAACCAAAAGAAGTTCAAGAAAGTGCCAGATTATGCTATGTAAGTATCTATTATCATTCCAACTTTCTATTGATTGAAAGTGTAAAATTTTCTAACACTCAGTGCATAGAAATTGTTATCAGAAGGAATTTTAATAACAAGAGAAGAATATTCAAAAACCAACAATGTAGCCTAGGAGACACACAACAAGGACTAATTAATTGAATTTTAATGTCATCAGGCAGCCTAGTAACATTGCAATGAGAATGTGTAAAATTGAAGTCCTACATTTAGGATTTTAGCAATTAGCATCATAATATTAACAATCACTAAAGCATATATCCACATAATAATTGCAGTAACTTAAGCAATGGCCTAGCCTTAATTGAAACTGTTAAATCTATGCTTACTTTTCAGCAATGACAGTGAAGATCCTCTCATTTTGGAGACCAGAAACACACAGTTTTCGGAGCGATCCACAGCTTCTTGCGACTAGCATTTCGAGCATCCGGTCGAGCTGTTCCGGCTGGTACCGGCTGCTCCATTCTTTGATGTCTATCTCTTGCCAGCAGTAAGGTCCAGCTACTGCTCTAGCCCATGATTTGCATACAATTGGGATCACGGTCACCCTCTCTTGCAGAGAGAGGTTGGTGAAGATTACACCTAATGCATCGGGAATCAACTCATCCCAATTTCGAAAATCAGAAGTTTCTTCCATCCAATCTACAAAACAAAGATGAAGAATCTGTATTTTGAAGTCTGTGATTGAGGTACAAGAACTAAATATGCAACTGAATACTGAAAGCAAGATTAACAAATGCAACTTCTCATAGCAAAAACCATGAATCACATTAAAAATCTTACCACAAGCATAAGAATAAACAGTTGAAAATTGAAATTGAAACTAGACATGCTTCATTTCAAAACTGGTAAAGAAAGATTCATCTGAGAAGAATCAATGGGCACTAGAATAGCAAGATACTACTATGCTATACTTGGGAAAAATTGAATTTTTGCAAGAAAAATTTCGGCTTTACAAGACATTGCTCATCTCACAGAAAAGGGAACCACCAAACTGAAGTTGGGAGATTAGAAATTCAAGAAACGTTATTTCTTGATAACAGAAACAGAGAAGGTAGAGAACATGTGGGACAATGCCAACAACCCCAAAGAGGTCCATGCCATTTCCCAAAGCAGAGAGAACAATCCCAAACTTTTTCCTTTTAAAAAAAATCACTTGTAGGCAAAGAAGAGGGACAAAAAAAAATCAAGTTTTTAGCTCCAGAGAGCAAATCTGAGCAATTAAAAATTTTCCAGTGGAAAGTGTTGGGTTCTAGGAGCTGAATTATGGAAACAGTGACCGGTTGATCCGCCACATGCACCGGGGAAGAGAGAGAGAGAGAGAGAGAGAGAAGAAGAGAGAAAGAGATAAGACTAAAAAAGGTTGAGCTAGTTAGGTAGGTAGCCTCTGAGCTTGAAGGAAGAATGACCAGGAAGTAGAAATAGTAGACACGGTCACAAACGAAAGGCGTACGTGTATGTAGGCTAAGGCTACAGAAAGAAAGAAAGAAAGAAAGAAAGAAAGAAAAAGAAAAAAGAAAAAGG
>NC_029791.2:121505650-121505963 GCF_000816755.2 Arachis ipaensis | reverse complement strand
GGAGGATGAAATAGAAATGTGGAAGGGGGTGAGGGGGTGGGGTTGTGGTGTTTTACTGCAATACTCAAACTGTCAAATTTGTATCTGTCATCAAGAGAAAGATAGAAAATTGAAAGAGAGAGAGAGAGAGTGAACATTAATTTGTCACTTTTAGGGTGCGTTTGTTGACACCGGAAATTACATCTCAAGATTGTATTAGATAGTCAGAAATTAACAATTAAATTTCAATCATACTTTTATAAAATAAAAAAAAATTGATTTGTATTTTTATTTTTATTTTTAATAATTTTTATTTCTAAAATTTTATAAAAAA
>NC_029791.2:121498919-121505588 GCF_000816755.2 Arachis ipaensis | reverse complement strand
TCCCGCCCCCTAGCGGGTAGGGGCGGGGTGGGTACTCGCAGGTTCGGATAATATTGTCATCTCTAAATTAAAATTGTCTTTAAAGTTTAATTTGATTTTAAAATCATTTTTGAACTAAAATACTCTTTTCTTTTTTTTTATTAAAATATTCAATTCTTCTTTTCCATCACAGCAGCATATCTTCTTCTTTTTCTTTTTCTTCATTATCAGTAACGTAATCAGAAAAAATCAGAAGAATACAAGAGATCAAAGAATAATGAAATAAAAAAATAATAAAATCAGAAGCGCAATAATAATGAAATAAAAAAAATAGAATCAGAACTAGAAGCACAACAACAATGAAAACAGAATCTAAATGAAAAACAGAAGAAACAGAAACAAAAGAACAATAAAATTAGAATAGAATCAGAATCAACAACATCAATGGAATCAGAATCAGAAACAATGTGATTCATAAAATCAACAATGTAATTAACAAAAAAACAAAAACAGAAGAATCAACCATGCAATTAACTAGGGGTGGTAAACGGGCCTAAACCCGTTGGACCGGCCCGTGTAACCCGCCAAAAAAGGCAAGTCGGGCTGAAAAATTGAAACCGCCAAATAGCAAAAACCCGCCTAACCCGCACCGCTTAAACTGCGGGTTTTGGCGAGGCGGGGTGGGCTTTCCCGTCGGGTTTAGTGTTTCTTGGCAAGGGGTATTTTTGTAATTTTTTTGCCAAAATCTAACTTCCCTCAACCCAACTTACAAGAGAATGAAGATGAAAATTGAATGTTTTGGATTATGTTTATTTTGCTTTGAAAACAATATTTATAATTATATTTTGGATGAAAACTTGGTTTATAATTATATCTACTTGTCTACTTGATGTGGGCTTCCCCGCTTGCCACCCCTACAATCAACAAAATCAATAAATCAGAAGCAGAATCAAAACCCTAGGGAGGACTAGCGACGAGGAGCAGAGCAACGACGACATGCGAGGAGCATTGGCGACATGCGAGGAGCAACGATGAGCAGCGAGCAGTAGCAAGCGGCAAGGAGCAGTAGCAACCGGCGAGCTAGCGAGGAGGAGTAGCAGAAACGACACTTCCTTCTTCTTCTTCTTCCCTTCCCCTTCTTTTTCTCTCCTTCCCTGCTCCTCTCTCACAACTCTAAAACTCTCTTTTTCTTTTTTCTTTTCCTTTTTTTTATTTTATAATTTTTTGTTAGGGATAATTTTAGTAATAAAATTTAAGATTTAAGTAAAAAGGACGATTTTAAAATCAAGTTAAACCTTAGAAACGATTTTGTATGTAAAAAAAAGTTAAGGACAAAAACAATTTTCAACCTATACCTTAGGAATCAAAATCGTACTTAACCCTAAAATATTATCTTATTCACTAGTTTAGTTTAAAATAATAAAAAAATAGTATATATTTTTTTATAATTTTCTTTTTTTATTAAAATACTAGAAATACAAAACTGAATAGTAATATAATTGGGAGAATATAATTTGTACTTTAGCAGAGTGTATCGTACTACAACAAATATTTTAGAGGCATTGGAAAAATATAATTGAACCCTCTATTAACAATTAAGTCCATAGACATTGATTCAACCACCACTAAAAACCAAACAATATCAAATAAGAAGAGAATCGAGCTAGAAGATGATAGACTGGCCTAACAGCTAATTGTTCCAGACATAGTATAGAAGAACCAAATTCTTCCTCTAGCTAGCTTACTGTCTCGTCCACTCTAATAACAACTGTGCCACAACCTCAACCAGCACTGCAGCAATTCTCCTAGTATTTATTTCAGTAAACAAAATATTTTGTACTTTCCATAACTCTTGTTTAGAGTGGAAAAATTGGCGCTTTTACTGATACTAGTACTAGATTGTCATTTAACAGTAAAGTTTGAGAGTGAGAGATAACATTAATATAGGGTAGGTTAAAAGATATAACGAGAATTGGAGTAAAATTACAAAGGTAAGAATAGAAACTATTAAAAATCAGTATTTTTTGGATGGATTTTGAGATAAAATTGAGATAAATTTCGAATAAATTAAAAATAAAATTTTTTATTACAGATAAAATTTAGACAAATTTTTTCTTTCCAAAACACTTGTTACTAATTTATATTTCGTCTAAAAAACCTTTTTCAGACGAATTTGTGAAAGTAGAATTAAATTCTTCTATACGAGTACCAGTTTTAGTTAAAAATGTGTCAAAATCTCTAGTTTCACAATGAAAAAGAATACGAATAATAATGTAATGTTTTACAGAATCATAAATATGCATGAAAAATAACTATGAACAAATGTAATTTGTAAATGATATGAATATATAATAATAACACTTCTCAGAAAACCAAAGTGTTTAGTACATGGATCAAACCTTCACATAATTTCTAAGGATTCAAGTAAAAAAGAAAGAACCTGATAAAGTAAAATAAAAGCAATAACTTGGTAGGAATGTAAACTATAAAAATGTGAAGAACATGAAAGAAAATTATGGAAGGAACTCTACTCAAAAGATTAATGTAGATAAATCACATAAAGTGCTGTGAAAAAGTAAGTATATTTCTGGTGAGAAATTTTAACCTTTTACTTATTGCCGAAACTCCTATTTATAAACAAAATCGACCAATTCCTTGTTGATATGCGACAACGGACAATTACTTCAACAATAACTATTCCCACCAAGAACTACTTGACTTTCGTAGTCGTTGAACCTCCTTTTCAACAATACTTTTTTGAATGTTGCACCTCTTCAACTCGAATCTTTGATATAGAAGTCGTGAATCATTGACAATAGATTCCTTTGACGCCTTACTCTCATCCTAATCGAATTTTTATTTGATTTATTCGTATCTAAAGAATTATTATCAAGACTTTTAATATTGAAAAAGTTAATCTAAAATATAGCCACCCAAGATGACATGTATAGGAGCTAAAACTTGAATTTTTCAAAGTTAAAAAAACAAATAAGCATAATAAAGAGACTAACCAAATCCAAGTTTAATCTCCTATGCCATGGAAGACTATACGTTTCATTTATTTTTTTTAAGGGTAAAGTACGATTTCGGTCCCTATAATTTAGACTAAAATTTTATTTGCCCTTAACTTTTTTTAAAAAATTCGTCCTTAAGATTCAACCTGATTTTAAAATCATCATTTTTATCTAAATTTTAAAATTATGGACCAAATTACTCTTACTATAAAAAATTATAAAATAAAAAAAAGAAGAATAGAGAAAGAGAGAAAAGCAGTCACTGGAAAGAGCGAGAGAGAAGCACGGGGAAGAAGAAGGTGGCGATGACGTCGGCGAGGGAGATGTCGCATGTCGCCATCGCTGTTTCTGCTCCTACACCAACGCGTCCATGAGCGGGTGTGGTGGAGATGACATCGATGCAAGCAGATTGAACGTAAGCTTATTGAACACAAGCCGATTGAACGCAAGCCGTTTTTGTTTCCCAGCAAGCATGGTCTCGTTGCTCCTTGCTCGCTCCCCACTGCTTCTTGCGTGCTCGCCGTTGTTCCATGCTACTTGCCTCTACTCCTCGCCACTTGCCACTTGCATTTCCGTTGTTTTATGGTTTTTTCCTTCTTCTTAGTGCAGATATGCTTCTGCGTGTTTTACTTCTGGTTCATTTCACTTCTAAATTAGGATTTTAATTCTATTTTTTTTATTTTGTTGATTCTTTGATATTTAAAATGCTAGTTAATTCTTTAGTATTGATTTCTGCTTTTGTTTCTTGTTTATTACATTTTTTTCTTGTTTATTACATTTTTTCTTGCTGTCTTGTTGTTGTGTTTTATTGCTACTACTCGTGTTTCTTGTTTTTTCCTTCTGTTTTTGTTTTAAAACTTTATTGTTGTTGTTGATGCGGTGAAAATCCTTGTTGCTGATGAAGAAGAAGAAAAAGAATAAGAGAAACTAAGTATTTTGGTGAAGAAGTTTGTTGGAGAAGGATGGTTAGAGAAGGATATTTTGGTCTGAATAACGATTTTAAAACTAAGTTGAACCTTAGGGACGAATTCAAATAAAAAAATGGTTGGAGACAAATAAAATTTTCTGCCTAAATATTAAGGACCAAAATCATAATTAACCTTTTTTTAACATTAAATGTTTCAAAAATGGTTCTTTGGATGCCCCAATGAATCAAAATGGAAATGTTTGGTAACCAAAGAAAATCAGCCAAAACTAGTTATAACTTACCTTATTTAGCATTTATTAATTGTTGCGACAATTAATTAATGCTAAATAAGACAAGTTCTGGCTGTTTTTTTTTTTTGTCTACCTAGCATTACCCGAATAAAAAAACTATTTTTAATGAATTTTAAAAACGTATAATTCTTAATAAATTATTTAAGAACAAAAATGTACCATGTAAATGATTTGTTCCTATTTAGCTGGTCGTATCTGCAAAATTATATTAAAAATATATTCATTACGACAGCATACGAAATAGGGTGTGCATGGTTCGGTCCGGTCTGAAGATCCGGTCCGGCCCCGAATAGTCTAGGGGCTATTTTGGTGTGATTTTACCGGGTCTAGGGTCGGCAAGAGTCTCAAAAATAGACCCGGTCATTATTTCGGGTCGGGTCCGAGCCATGCTCGGATCACCCGAAGTCGGCCTGGTGGCCCGGTCATTATACACCATTAATATTTTGTGTTATTACTTATTAGTGATAGATGATGGCTATTCTTACGTGGAATTTAAGTATTGTAAACCTTAATATTGTGTTATTAGTTATTATAAGACTATAAGTTAATGTTTAATGCATAAGATTTTAGACTAATGCATAATATTGTGTTATTTGTATTGATTTAAATATTTGGTGTTATTAGACAATATTAGTATTGATTATGGTTATGCTCTAATTTTAGAGAAGAGTTAGTTCTTGTTATATTTTTCTAAGTGAATTTTACCATATCAAATAATGGTTGGAGTATTGAAAATTTGGATATTTTCACATGCTAGCTTATAAGAAGGTATCAAGGTAATGTAATGTTAACGGCCCGATTTTCACCCGTTTTTACCCGGTATAATCATGGCCCGAAAGTGTATAGGTTTCATCGGGTCTAAAGCCGAATTCGGGTCTAATAAATAGACCCAATATATATTTTAAACCGGATCTGGATCACATCAAACCCAGTTTTATCCGCCCCATGCACACCCGTACTACGAAATATGTTTTTCTTTGTTAATTTTGCAGCTTGTGCCTATTGATATGTTCCCTTCCAAAATTAATTAATAATATACATAAACGTTTTACATACATTAAAAATTAAAGATTTTTTATTTAAATAATAAAGGCCAGCTCATAAGAGGATAGATATGAGAAAATGAATGATTGAATTAAGGTAATAGAGTAATGAGGAGAAGATGGATGAATCGGAGTGGGTGAAGATGAAGTGAAGCTCTGACCCAAAGTGATGCCTACAAAGGCCTCTCTATATGCTACTGTATCCATGTGAGAATGGCATGGTCTTCGTGGTCAACAGTCAACACTCACCACTCTTTTTCTACTCATTTTAATTTCAAACCTGCAAATTTTTAAGTTGTTGTTCAATTGTTTGATATTTTAATTAGGCTAAACTTTTAAGTTCTTTTTTTAATATTCACACTTTTATAATTAAAAAATCTATAAATTATATCTGATTAAAATACGTCAAAAGCTAAATTTAAAAACTAATTTTTTTGTCGATGAGTTATAGTTCAAATGGCATAGTCTTTCCATATTTACTAAGAGGTTGCGGGTTCGAATCTTCTTATCTTTGATAAAAAAAAAAAAAACTAATTTCTTTTATATTTATTTATGTTAGTTGTTACTAATATCTTTTTTGGTCTAAATATATAGTCAGTGAATAGGCAAGTAGATGCACACCGTACCAATAATGTGAAGTGTTAAGTGCAAACTGCAAACAGTGTTAATGTTTTCTGTGGAATGCGTACTAAGGAATGCTTGCTTCTGGTTCTTGGGGCTACAACGAAGTACCATTTGCAAATACAAAATTACAACTTAGAGCGTGTGGTGTGATCACGTTTGCAAATTGCAATAAGGACTGACATTATTGCAATTTCAATTTTTCTCTTTCAAAGCTATTGGATCATGCTACGATGAACTTTGTTTCTTAAAGTAGTGAAGATTGTTTTTTTTTTTTTTCCATAATGGAGGAAAATTTTTCGTATATAATATATAATTAGATTTCTCCTTAAAAAAATTAGTTACAATTTTTTCTCTTTAAAAAGAATTACATTTTTTTAGAATGGTGGGATGTCGTACTACTACTTACTAGTTAGTGGTTACTACTTACTACCTACAGTTTGCTTGCTTTTTAGGTTTTTATAACTTTTTACAATGGCAAAATGCCAGACATTATTATTAATTATTAAAGTACCATTTGCTTTGTTTTAGACATTAGTAGTACTTGTTACCACCACTGTCTTTGTTTATGCAGTTTGTGGAAAATTAATTACTCCGTTGCTTAGTTAGTTGGACATTAAATTCAGGAACAAGAAGGACAATAATCAAATTCAAATTCAGTATTTGTCATTTTTTTTTTCCGATGAATTAGATAATTTTTAATCCTAGATATTAGAACATCTCAAACTCACAGCACATTATATATTTAGTTATTCACACATATAAATATTTAAAAAATTTTATCCACTATTTGA
>NC_029791.2:121491188-121498841 GCF_000816755.2 Arachis ipaensis | reverse complement strand
AATACAAAAATTAAAACAAACAAAATTACTTAAATATGTTTTTTTCTTTTTTTTTTACCTTTTTCTTTTCAAATTTTTTTTTCGGGTAAAAAACACAAATAAATCACTGGAGAATAGTTATTACATGAATAAGCCAAATTGAAGATTGATTCACGAATGAGCCAAAATATACTTATATGTAATTCGAACCTATTTGGTTCAAATTCCAATTGCATATAAATCGAACCCATTTGGTTCGAACTAAACACACATAATTCGAACCTAATTGGTTCAAATTACTAAGGAATAAGTGTGAATATGTTACGTGCATGAGATTGTAATTGAAATGAAACAAATTTAAAATGTTGTAACATATACAGAAAAATTATTTATTATATAAAGTTTATAAAAAATATCTTTAAAATTAATTCTAAACTTTTTTAAATTATAATTAATGTACTCTTTTAATTTCTAAAATTACTTATATTTTACTTATTATTTATTATAAAAAAATAAGTTTTTTTTAATATATTAGTATCTGCTTGGGTTTAATTGTATGCCTCCTTAAAAAATGCTTCTAAAATCAAATCTTTTTTATTTTTTTTAATAATTTGATTACAAATTTTTTAAGAAAAAAATATACTTTATATCTTTAATTGTCTTAGTTTTTTAATCTTAAATTTCATTTCGTTTCAATTTACTTTTACATTTTATTTTGTGTTAATTTTATCCTTACTTCAATTTAATTAAAGAACATTAAATCCTAATAAAATAAAATTAAAATTAAATAAAGTTAAATAAAATAAAATTTAAGAATAAAATTAAAATAATCTTCAAACTGCATATATAAAGTGTATTTTTAATTTAATTCCAATATTTAACTATATAATCTCTAGAAACAGCGATGAGCTAAAAAAATATACACGTAAAAGATAATCAAATTTTTTATTGACATTAAAAAATGTTTGTAATAAATTATATATTCATTGAAATGGAACAAATTTAAAATGGTGTAATATATACGAAAAAATTATTTATTATATAAAGTTTATAAAAAATATCTTTAAGACCAATTCTAAACTTCTTTAAATTATAGTTAGTGTACTATTCTGATTTCTAATATAACTTGTACTTTACTTATCACTTATTGTAATAAAAAATTAGGCTTTTCTTTTAAATATATTAGTCTCTGTTTAGTTTTAATTTTCTGCGTTGTTAAAAAATGTTTCTAAAATTAAATCATTTTTAACTTTTTTTTAATAATTGGTTTACAAATTTTATAAGAGAAAAATATATTTTATATCTTTAATTGTCTTAATTTTTTAATGTTAAATTTTATTTCGTTTAGATTTACTTTTAACATTTTATTTTGTGTTAATTTTATCCTTATTTCAATTTAATTAAATAAAGTTAAATAAAATAAAATTTAAGAATAAAAAATAATCCTCAAGTTGCATATATAAAATGTATTTTTAATTTAATTCCAATTTTCAGTTATACAACATTTTAAATTACAACATTTTAAATTTGTTTCATTTCAATTACAATCCCATGCACGTAATATATTCACACTTATTCCTTAGTAATTCGAACCAATTAGGTTCGAATTATGTGATAGCCCAATTCGTGTGTAATTCGAACCAATTAAGTTCAAATTATGTGTGTCTAGTTCGAACAAGATAGGTTCGATTTATATGCAATTAGAGTTCGAACCAAATAAATTCGAATTACATATGAGTATGATTTGACTCATTCATGAATCAATCTTCAATTTAGCTTATTCATATAATAACTATCCTCTATTAGTTTATTTGTATTTTTTACCCTTCTTTTTCTTTCACGCTGCCTCACCTCCTGAGTCCTCTCCCATCCTCTTCTCTAAACTTTCTACTCTCTACTCACATTAAATAAAATTTTAGCAATTAATTTAATTCTCACCAAATTGTAACTATTATCTTTAATTCTTCACCAAGATAATCAATCCTCTACGTTACATAACACTAAATTTAATATTACAAATAAAACAATGCAGAACTTAAAGCTTAATATACTGCATATTTTCAAATTATTGCCCAATAAAAGTGATTAATAACAATAAAAAACTATATCCAATGAAAACTTTAAATATTTGATTGAAATCATTAGCTTTGCACTTTTATCACAAATCAGTAATATATGAATTCAAATGAATATTGAAAATAAAAATTAATCGAAGCTAATTTTTAAAATAAAAAAGTAAAATATAAGGAAGAGAGAATCACCCTTGAGATAAGCATAAAAGGTAAGACAAGTAATGCAGACAATGCAAGAATTGACATTGTTATTATTGAATGAGGACATTTTCAACTACAGTCTTTGCAATTTTTGCGCTATACTAGAATTGACTCAACCTCCAATCCTCCAAAATCAGTGAAACTTTGGATTATCCTTCGGTAGCGGCAATTTTTCTTTCGACAAATGTGGTGATACGGAACGTAACCCATAATAAGATGAAAAATTAAAGAAAGAAACTCCTCTAATTCAATTTGATTTTCTGATGCAATAGTTAAGGAAATCACTCTAGTTCTCCTGTTCACAATCAAGTTTCTTAAAGAAACTCAAAGAAATTTTCATTCATCAAAATTAAAGGAAAAAAAAGTGGCTACTAAATTTTAGAGAATTTTTATACCTCTTAAATTTAAAACCCTAACTCATAACTTCACTAAACTAAAAATGGGTCACGTCATAACTGCGCCTAAAACAAACAAAACAAACAAAAATAAAATAAATACTAAGAAAGTGATGACTATTTAATTCATCTTGACTAACGAGAGTCTTCAATGCATCTTGTAAATAGTAAGACGTTTGACTTTCCATAATCTTTAATCATTGTCTTGCCCAATTCTTGATGCATCTCCTGAACAAACGATTTAGCCATGTTTGCAAAACCTTCTTTTATTCTCTTAGTTGTTGCTCTTGTAATTGGACCAATTGGCATAAGACAATTTTCAGTTTGTCCCTCAGAGCTCGTATCATTCCCTCCCTCCTAAAAAAGATTTATCCTCGAATCTGCATCCAAATCAAAAGGAGATAAGTCAGAGACATTAAAAGTAGCTGATACATTATACTCACCTGAAAGGTCAATTTTGTAAGCATTGTTATTGATCCTTTCGAGCACCTGAAATGGACCATCACTCCTAGGGTCTAACTTGGATTTTCTTTGAGTAGAAAATCTCTTATTTCTCAAATGAACCGATACTCAGTCACCAGGTTCAAAGACAAGTTGTCTTCGACCTTTATTCACCCTTTAAGCTGTCAACCTGTTTTTCTTTTCAAGCAACTCACGTGCTTTCAAGTGCATTACTTTAATATTTTCAGCTTTACTTTCTGCATCCAAGCTAATAAGATCACTCAAAGGTAAAAGTAATAAGTCCAAAACAGTTAAAGAATTAAAATAATACACAAATTCAAAAAGAGAAAAATATGTAGAAAAATGAATGGTTCTATTATAAGCAAAATCAACAAAAGGTAAATAACCTTCCCAAGTTTTCAAATTCTTACCAACAACAACATGTAATAAAGTCTCTAATGTTTTATTTACTATTTCAGTTTGACCATCAATCTGAGGATGACAAGTAGTAGAGTATAATAATTGTGTCTAATTTACTCCATAACACTTTTCAAAAATGACTCAAAAATTTTACGTCATGATCAGAAACAATAGTTTGGAAAACACCATGCAAGTGCACAACATCTCTAAAGAACATATCAGCAATATTTGTTGCATCATCAGTTTTATAGCATGCAATTAAATAAGTCATTCTAGTAAACCTGTCTACCACAACAAAAATGCTATCTCTACCTTTTCTAGTTCGAGGTAAACCAAAAACAAAATTCATAGAAATATCAACTCACGGATACACAGAAACAGGTAAAAGAATATACAAACCATGTGGTAAAGACTTAGATTTAGCCTATTTATATGTAATACACTTTAGCACAAATTTTTTCAACATCTCTACACTTGTGTGGCCAAAAAAAATATTCAGGTAACACATCCAATGTCCTATACACACCAAAATGACCCATCAAACCCCATTATGTGATTCCAGAACAAGTATGTCCCTCATAGAACAAGCAGGCACATAAATTCTATTACCACAAAATAGAAAACCTTCGTATCTATAAAATTTGTTAAATGCACCATGTTCACAAGACGCATAAATAGCAGAAAAGTCAGAATCAGTTGCATATAACTCCTTTAAAAATTCAAATCCTAACAATTTAGAAGTAAGTGTAGTAATCAAAGTATGTCTCCAAGATAAAGCATCAGCAACTACATTCTCTTTACCTTGTTAAAGGCAATCACATATGGAAACATCTCAATGAATTCCACCCATTTAGCATATCTTTTATCAAGCTTATCTTGTCTTTTTAAGTGCTTCAAAGATTCATGATCCGTGTGAAATATAAACTTCTTAGGTAAGAAGTAGTGTTGCCAAACTTCCAAAGTCCGAACCAAAGCATATAATTATTTGTCATAAGTTGAATATTTGCGCTGAGTTAAATTCAACTTTTCTCTGAAGAAGACAATGACTCATTTTTTCTGCATCAAAATAGTACATATACCAATTCCAGATGGATCACATTCGATCTCAAATATTTTATCAAAATTAGGTAAAACAAGAATAGGGACAGAACACAAATAATATTTTCGGGTATGAAATGCGATTTCTTATCCCTTTTCCCATTTAAATTCAACATATTTTTTTATAACCTCTGTGAGAGGCACAGCAATAGTAGAAAATGTTTTTACAAATCTCTTATAAAACCTAGCTAATCCATAAAAACTTCTCACCTCAGAAGCATTCTTGGGCATTGGTCATTCACGAATAGCCTTCACATTTTCTTCATCAACCTCAATTCCACGCGCATTTATAACAAAACCAAAAAATACAATTCGATCAATACAAAAGGTGCACTTTTAAAGATTGGCATGCATTTTTTCTTTTCGAAGCACTTCCAAAATAGCTGAAGCGTATGACAAGTGGTTATCCAAACAAGTGCTATAAATGAGAATATCATCGAAATAAGCAATAACAAATTTACCCAAAAATTCTCGCAAAATATGCTTCATTAGACACATAAAAGTACTAGGTGCATTTGTTAGCCCAAAAGGCATTACTAACCACTCATATAATCCATGTTTTGTTTTAAATGCAGTCTTCTATTCATTCCCTGATTTCATTCTAATTTGATGATACCTACTTTTTAAATCAATTTTAGTGAATATGCATCCACCATATAACTCATCAAGCATGTCATCTAACCTAGGGATAGGATAACAATACTTTATCGTAATCTTATTTACTGCACGACAATCCACACACATCCGTCAAGTACCATCTTTCTTTGGAACCAACAAAACTGGTACAGCACATGAGCTCATATTCTCCTTAATGTGATTTTTGGCTAATAACTCATCCACTTGTCTTTGAAGCTCTTTTGTCTCCTCAGGGTTACTCCTATAGGCTAGTCTATTAGGAATGCTAGCACCAGGAATAAAATTAATTTGATGCTCAATACCTCGTAATGGAGGTAAATCATGTGACATGTCAATAGAAAAGACATCTACAAATTTCTGCAACAAAGAGACAAAGGTATTTGACAAAGGGTTAAGTTCAGTGTCAGAGAATAAAGTATACTTAAACTGAACCATAATCAAAGCTTTCTTACTTATTAAAGCACTCTATAAATCTCTCTCTTTTGCAAAGAAACACAATTTGCTCTTAATTCTCTCATTTTCTCTGTATTCGCATTATTCTCATGACATATACTCTTTTCTTTCTTTTACTCACCTTTGAGCCTTTTACTATATTCTTTTCTTTCATAACCTCTTTTTTCTTAGATTTTTTTGTGATTTTATATCCTATTTTGTTTTAGTATCCTGTTGAAACTTCAACTGGTCATGGTAAACCTTTTTAGGTGATAATGGAGTAAGAGTAATTTTACGACCATTAAAATCAAAAGAGAGCCGATTCGTATAACCATCATGAAATGCTCGACAGTTGAACTGCCAAGATTTCTCCAATAATAAATGACAAGTTTGCATTGGCACCACATCACACAATGCCTCATCAACATACTTTCCAATAGAAAATGTAATTGTCACCTGCTTGTGAACCTTGATCTCACCACTATCATTCAACCACTACAATGTATATGGTTTAGGATGTCGAACACATATCAAACCTAATTTCTCCACCATAAGTGTACTAGCAACATTAGTCCAACTCCCTCCATGAATAATCAGACTACACACTTTTTCACCTACTAAGCATTTAGTGTGAAAAAGATTTTGCCGTTGCTCTAGGCTACCTTCTTTCACCTGCAAATTCAAAGCACGTCTAACAATAAGAGATTCACGATGGATTGCATACTCAACATCACTATCAGAATAATCCTCCAAAGGTGGCATACTATTATGATCAGAATCGTCACCAGGATCAGAACCAGACACAATATCATTCCCTCTAATAACCATCAATTTTCTGTTTGGGCAATCACTAGCATAATGACACATACCATGACACTTGAAGTATTTAATATCTTTGTGTCTGAAGTAGCAGAAGAAGAGTTAGAATTACCTTTCTTCTTTATAGCATCAAACAACTCCTTGGATTCAGTACCGTACCTTTAGTCTTTGTTGTTTCAGTACTACGAGACTCCTACTTTGGATTAGCATGAGACAATCTCCTTGGTACTCTTTTTTGTTGTTGCCTCTCCACCGTATCAGCAATCGCTCTATTCAAACAACCTACAAATCGTGCCATAGTAACCTCAGTATCCTCTTTTATATTGGCAGTGATCATAAGCATCTCCATTTTCATATGGTAGTCTTCAACGGACTTGGAGCCTTGAGTTAGCTGATATAACTTCTGATGCACTTTCCTGTAGTAGTACGAAGGCACAAATCTCTTCTTCGTGAGGTGCTTCATAAGATCCCAAGTCTCTATAAGGTGATCATCATTCTGCTATCGTGTCTTTACTAGTTCATCCCACCAAAGAAAGGCATAGTCAAAGAATGCAACTACTGCCAAACGAACCTTTTTTGTCTCAGAGTAATTATGATAAGAAAAAATTCTTTCCACCTTACATTCTGACTTCAAATAAACTTCAGGATTATTTTTCCCTTTGAATGGTGGCATTTGCATCTTGATGGCATTGATATTGCTATCTTGACTTCTGCGTTGAAGTGTTGGAACCCCATCAGAGTCATCATCAGAAGGGAGATGATTCTGACACCAATTTTAAAAAGTTTCATGTTTAGTAGTCTGGACAATGTATGTGTCACCTCCTGCCTCCATGCTTCCAATTCATTCAAACGATTAGTTAAGTGTTGAATGGCTCTTTGCATCATCTGCATGTGAACTAAAATATCTTCTAAATGAGCTATTATAATAATGAATCTGTAACAAAAATGTTATAGAAAAGATCTCACAATTACTTTCTTACGTGTTTCACTCAAGGATAGACACTTGTGTTTATTTTCAAAATTAGTTTTTATCCTTTATTGAACTCACCACTCTTACCTTTTACCAATCTTGAATCTCTTTAACTATTATACTTTAGAAATCAAATAAAATAAGAAAATAGAGAGAATTCGACACAACGATAAGAAGAAAAAGACTGGAA
>NC_029791.2:121479124-121491012 GCF_000816755.2 Arachis ipaensis | reverse complement strand
TTTCTTTTATGATAATACAGATCTTTTTTTGTTCACTGAATGCTTTTTTTTGGTCTTGTTTTCTTTTTGTTTGTCTTCTGACACTAAATATTCTAATTTAACTTTTAACTTTTATCACAAAGTTAAATCAGAAGGTACACAAAGTTAAATCAGAAGGTAATGATAAGAGTTCCTTCAATGGTGTAGGTTTTTTTTTCCCAAAAATAAACCTAATGCTACAGAAAAAAAATATAATGCTATGAGAAACAAAAGAAAATCACGAACAGTAAGAAAATAATAAACAATAAAAGAGACAGTAACAAAAAGGAACAAATATAAATTAATAAGGATTAATTTAATACCTGAAATTTGGTACTAAATGATACGGAATATAATCCAGAGTAAGATGAAAAATTAAAAAAAGGGACTCCTCTACCTCAATTTGATTTCCTAATGCAACAGTTAAGGGAATCACTCTACCTCTCTTGTTCACACCTAAGTTTCTCAAAGAAACTCAAATAAATTTTTATTTCATCAATATTAAGAAAAAAAAAGTGGTTACCAGATTTTAGAAGATTTTTATACCTATTAAGTTTAAAATCCTAACTCATAAGTTTACTAAAATAAAAATTGACCAAGTCATAATTGGGTCTAAAACAAACAAAACAAACTAAAATAAAATAAACATAAAATAAATACTAAGAAAGTGATGCCTATTTAATTCATCTTGACTAACGAGAGTCTTCAATGCATTTTGTAAATAGTAAGACGTTTGATTTTCCATAATCGTTAATCATTGTCTTACCCAATTTTTGATGCATCTCACGAACAAATGATTTAGCCATGTTTGCAAAATCTTCCTTTGTTCTCCTAGTTGTTGCTCTTGTAATTGAACCAATTGGCATATAACAATTTTCAGTTTATCCCACACAACTCGTATCATGTGGAGTGGTGGATTTGCTGCTAGAAACTCATTGAATGTGGTGAGGACATAGAGCTGAGAACAGATGCGTCGTAAATATCATCATCTAGCCATGTCGGCGGTGTTACGAGTGGTAGTGGAGATCGAGGCATGATTTGAGAGGAAAAAGAAAAGTGTGGTTAAATTTAGAATTTAAAAAATTGGATGAAGGTAATTTGAAAAATAAATATTATTTAAGTTTTAGTATTTGTTTTTAAAATTTTAATTCTTTGTATTTTTAGTTTTTGAAAGTATTGAAATAACTAAAATTTTGTATTTTAAAATTAAAATTTTAGTTTTAGTCTCTAACCACTAAATATGATATTAAATCACAAACCTCTTATCTCAGTCTCAATACTTATAAACAAACCCTATCTAAGTGATTGGTCTTTTGATGCTTATCAATGAGTTAATTCAGCTGTAAATGAAGATAAAACAATGGCCAAACAGGACAACATTGAATTCCTTGTTTAATTTACAAAATAAGAGGATTTCAATTGGGTAATAATAAGATGAATTTATAGACCACTGTTTTAACCAAGTCACATAATGTAGAAGCACCAAGTAAAAGAATTTCAAAGCATTTTTTTCCGTATTAGAATTTCAAAGCATTTTAAGGAGTGGTAATGATAGCAATCATGATTTAAAGCCTGTTATATTTATATAAGGACTTCTAAATTTTTTTCCTACCCAAATTTGGCTATTGGGCCAAATAGTGTAATGAGATGCATCATTTGGCAGCCCAATAAATGCTTATTAATATTATTATAAAAACAATACGCTTATTCATAGCCCATTAGCCCAAAGTAGATTCCTAGGACCGTCGCTCCTCTCCCTCCTTTTTCCCATCTTCTGAGTTTTTGATTCTCTGGTATCTGTTCCTTCACTATTTTATGGGTGACATAAGAATAGTAACACCAGAAAACATAAGAATAGTAGGTGGCAACAAATTTCATTGTTCACTCTAAAGATTGTTGTTACAAGTAAGAATAACTCAGACAAATGCACGAATTAAGAGGTTACTACATATACTCTTTATCATGTACCTAGGTTTCATAGTGTCCCAAAAAAAACACACACACACACACACACACTCTCCATTTTCCAAGTATTTCCAAATTCTCCTTGCATAAAAATTGAAACTCCGTGTAAATAGTAATACTCTAATTTTAAAATAAAAAATAAGAAAAGGTCATTTCTTTGTCTCATTTGAACACCCAGATCGTAGTAGCATTAAGAATTAACGATGGTGACATAGAAAACCATCACAATTCACACGAGCGTCTTGCAGCTGGAAGTAAGAGGGTCCCACATCGCCGGCAACAAAAACCTCCGCCCCCGCATCCCGACGGCGTTATAGCTAGCCCCCGTCCTTTTGTCTACCGGAACTTCACCGGCGTAACCAGGATACGCTCCCTTCCCGAACATTCCTGTACACGCCGATACCGCCTCCAGCGGCGCCATCGCCGTTCCTTGGTAGTAGCCATTCCCGAACGGGTTTGTCACCGCCCCAGCCAACACCGTCGCGAGGCTTATCACCATTCCGTCCATTCCTACATCCCCGTTCGGCGGAACCAGCGGCGGAGCCTGAGGTCCGTATAGAGGCTGGTGAAATGGCCACGCGCACTCCCCTGGACATTGACTCTCCGGGTTGCCCACCCAAGCGTAAACCACGCGCTTTTTCCCGGCGCGTAATGATCCATGAGTCCCGCACTGGTTCATGCAGAAATCCTCAACTGCCACGTCAGCAGCAGTTAGGACCACGTGGATTCTGTTATAACCGTAAGCGGTTATTTCTGTTTTCGTTGAAGTAAGGGCTATGAGCTGGCTGGCTTTGAGGGATTTGCCGAGGGAGTAAGTGTGATCGAGGATTTGATTCCCTACGGTGAGGGTGCATGGGCGTCCTGTGTAGGTAGCAGTGGTTTGCCACCATGAGGCAGCGGAGGGTGATTGAGTGCGGCGGCGATGGGTGGAGGAGTTGGTTAGGGATTGAATGAAGTTGAGAATAATAGAGCGTTGTGTGAGGGTGAAGTTACCGTACCAAAGGAGGTTGAGAGTGAGGTTACCTTTTAAGAGGGGACCCTTGTGGTACTTGAGAACCACGGGTTCTTGTTGAACCAATGCTAGCATTTGGCTGAAAGGCGTGGCTGTGGCCGTGGCTTCCAAAGTGTTTGGGTTGTAGAATAGGAGGAGGAGGAGGAGGAGGAGAAGGTTTAAATTTAAACCACAACCACGACGCATTATATATGGTAATTTTAGTGTTTGCTGAATTATACTCTTAGTCAAGTTGGAATTTGATGTATGTTCCGGTGTCCGAGCAAATTCAACATCAAATACATAGGGGTATTTATATATTCATGTGCGGTTTGGAAAGGCAATAATCGTTGAACATCATATATATCCTCTAGGAAATATTTCAAGTGCACCGCAGTACCAATGCACTGTTAATCTGAATTATAAAAAATATATATAATATATATTAATTAAAATCAACGGTTAAAATAATTGGTGCACCAGTTCTCCCGAAAGTACTTAAAATGTTTCATATCCTCTATTGGATCTATTTTTATTTTATTTTTTTCTTCTAAAGGTTATGATGTTAAATATAGTGTGTTTAGGTAGTATCATCTTTTGTTATGTGTATATTAAGGGCGAATTACATTATTCACTTCTAACTTTTGGCCGAATTTATGGTTTTTTTTTTGTCATTCTAAGTTTTAGAGTTAATAAAATTTATTGTTTTTTTGTTAGTATTTTTAGTTATCAAGTTAATTTTTTTAGTTTATTCATCAAACAATATATTTTTAATCTATACTTTTAAATATTATTAACTGATTAAATTTTACTAGCCTTCTAACATTTTTCTTAACTAAAAAAATACAAGGAACTCGAATTGAATTAGATCAAATCTCACGAAAATCAGGTAATTAATCTTACAAGTATTTACATGCTTAATTATTATACGCAACTAGCTAGTTATATATGTTTGTCACAAACATAAAAACCAGAAACATTAGCAGGTAAAAAGCTGTTTTGGGGTGGTTAGAAGAATGTGAGCACTGGAGGACCAGGTTAGGCAGGTGTCAATGAACATTGAAACAATGACAGGTAAATAAAGTCTTTAGAGGAAGTTAAAGGGAATGGTTAGAGTATTAATTAATTCTCTTCTTGTTGTTCAAGAAGATTATTGATTCTGCCGCGTGATACTGATGAGGTGCTCAACTACTATTCGGCCTAAAGAGAAGGAACACACTACTACTTAAGATCAATCAACCAAAACGCAGATAAAGTAGCCAATAAGTAAATTATTGAACCCCACCGTGAATCTGGCAACGCGGATTCATAAAATCAGCACTAAATTGCTTTTAATCGGATATGTAGCTGTTGAACGCAGCTTCTTGTTAGTAACAACGCAGCTAAAGTTGATCACCTTTATGTTAATCTGATTGTGCATTTTAACTTTTTTTTTTTTTTAATATAAGAGAAATTTTTTAAGGTTAATAATTTTTAGTATTTTTTTTTTGTCATTATTTGATTACTAAATTATCATTTTATTAATTTATGTGTATACATTCTGAAAATTATTGGTGTAAATTATATTAATTTATGATTGCAAACTGTATTAATTTATGTGTGTAAAACTTTAACAAATATAAATATAAATTATGTATTTTTTATATACAAAACGTTTATAAATATAGATTCAAATTATTAATGATCAAAGATAATAATATTTACTAGCTATATACCATTTATCTTTATCAAATTAAGATCGACTATCATGCCGCTGTTATTCGAATATATTAATCCTTATGAAATTTTCATATTAGATTACCAGGTTTCGTATGGATCATAGTTATCAGAAACCGAATCGGTAATCGAATCGATCAAATCATTGATTCATTAGTTTATTGGTTCAACTGATAAATTATTAATTAAACTGGTCTTACGTAAATAAAAAATATAAAATAGTCTAAAACTTAAAATTAAAATTTAAAATATATTTTTAAATGGTTCAGTTGAACCAATTTTTTATCGATTTTCATCGATTTTAGATGGTTTTTATCAATTTTAATTGGTTTTATTTTTTAAGCAGTTCAAATACTAAACCAAATCGATTGAAAATCTAATTCACCAATTTTTCGATTGAAGTAATCAATTTAGTCTGATTTTTACAACTATAGCATGGATCCTATATTATCATTATTTCTTTAATAACACAAATTTGAAAATACTTCTATAAGGATGAAAGAAAACTCGAATACATGTTGAAGCGCAAGTAAAATATAATATCTAGCTACTAACAACGACGGATTCATAAATTTTATATAAATGGGTCAAATTTCAAACAAATATTTTAATTAATTTTTTATTATATTTTTTTGTCTCTACAAAAATAATTTAAACTTAAAAATAATTTAAACATAATGTATGATTAGCATTTAAACTCATTTACACTACGTACGGTTATTCCTAATCTCACCGTAACTTTCAATACACGTTTAAAACTTGTCGTCATCTTCTCCGGTTCTCACCTCACGCCGCTGCACTCCCCGCTGGTCATACCGACGCCACCGCAGCCTCCAGCCGACACCGCCTCCACCTCCGCTAGTCAGCTCGACGTGCCTCGCCCTCCAGTGCTTAGCCCAATGTTGCTGTCGTTGTTTTCGCCACTCTCCCGGCATCCATCATTGCGGACTGCAAGCCCTTCCCGTCGCGCGTCCGTTGTGCCAGGCTTGCCTCTCTCTCTTGCGCCGGAAGCCAACTTCGGGGTCGTTTTCAACCACCGCCGTCTCTCTCTTTCCATACGGTCGTACTAGTCGCCGCTAAACTCATCGGCCCTGGCGCTGCTACGCCACACACCCCATCTGTCGTCAAACTCTCACCAATCTCGCAGCCAGGCTTCTTCATCCGTTGCTGGTTCTGCCAGAACCCCTTGGATGACGTCACTGTTTTAGGATGGTCATTTTAGTAGATATGCGGATGATTATTTTAATTGTTATGTGGATGATTATTTTGATTAGATTGAGTTTAGTTATATATAATTAAAATATGTTGGATATTCAATTTATTAGGTATGCGGATGATTATTTTTATCCTTAAGTGGATGGTTATTTTCACTATGGGTGAGCGACGCCATTAACGGCATGTGGCAAACCAAGCAGCGACGGTGAAGTGAGATGATTATCGATGAAGGTGGGGTGACAGTCGGCTGGAAGAAGAAAGGGTATTGGAGTGAAATGTTTTGATAAATTAGGGTTTGAGATGGTTATTTTTTTTTTTTTTGAAATAATTGAGTGAATTTTTTTATTTAGGTAATTTGTGGAGTATTTTTTATTTTTTATATGTATTTAGGCTAAATTTGCATCCTATTGTTTATAGTGTTTAGATTCTGACGCGAGGATAAATGTTGGTATAGAATTTACTAAAAGAATTTCATTGTAAGCATAGTCTAAACCAACAATCTATCCTCTAATCAAAGTTAGAAAGTGTGTCACAACAATAAAATCAATAACCGGGAGTGGAATCCCAGATCATTTTTTCTAGGAGTTGTCATAGTATGCACATCATTGGTTAGGGTTCCTTGGGATGTTTCGAGTTGAAGGCAAGAGAAGTAAACAACTAGAAATCAAAGTAATTAACAATTAACAATCAAACAATGTAAAAACCTTGGCTAGGAGTGAGAATTGGAATTTTTATTCTCATTATCATCATCTTTGGAGAGTCGTCCGCCCCTATTTATTAGACGAATTATATGGTGGTGGAATGAGGTGGATGGTTAAGAGTTACTAAAATTTGACTGAATAATGACTTGATAACAGGTGGCAAGGGAGAATCTATGCTTGGAGTTTTTCATTGTCGCTAAAAAAAAAATGGCTTCAACTTAGGTGCGGTAATTTTGGATAGATTACTGCATGGGCAGTTGTGGAATATCGCAGGCCAAAACTTATTTTCTGCAACGTGGGTCATTAGCTTGGTGGACAAAACAAATGGAATGAAAGTTGCTTGGTCTCGAAAAAAATTTAAAAAATGAGTGAAGCTTATTTTTGACAATAAAGTGTAAACTAAGATGGAGAGGAGCAAAGTAGATCCAAAATAAAAAATTTGATCTTTATTCATTGAAGAAAGTAATAATATTGGCCAACAAACTATAGTTCAAATGACATAGTTTTTCCATATTCATCTAAAGATTGCGAGTTCGAGTCTCTCTATCTTTAGAAAAAAAAGAAAGTAATAATATTGTGATAAATTTAAATTCCTCCAAGAAAAAATACAATTATATCTTGCCTGACATGATAAATTTGTAGAAGTCTCAACACTATATATATGTACTAGATGTCTCTGGTACGAATTGTGAGATGGATCGAGAACTTGCGAGGAGAGATGGTCGCCGGATTATTTGACTGGAGCAATGGGGGGTGGTACCTGCAAAGAGGTTTGGGCCGTCATCATCTTATCTCATCTGGCTAAGATAAGGGAGGTATTTGAATTCGAATGTTAGGTCAGGATATTGGAAATTATTAATCCGTCTTTGGGCCGTGAGAACGGCCCAACCTTGGGATTGCCGGGTTCGATGACCGTTACGATGAAGGACCCGGAGATCGGGTTCGGAACAATTGCCCCCGAAGCATGAGAGCATGCTTGTTTGGTCTCAATGTTGAGTTGTTGAGGAGCCCAGTTATCTGTAGTTCGGGAGACTGTGAGGGGCCTGGAAAGGACGAGACGTCATCCTGCACCAATTGGCGGGATGTTGGTGAGTTCCGCTTTTCGCGAGTTGGAAAGTCATTAGCTTAGACCTTAACGCAGCTTTTGTTGATTAGTTTTCTATTATCGGGATGCCATGAGGGGCCTGGAAATGGCGTGACGTCATCCTGCGCTAATTGGCTGGATGTTGGTGAGTTCGGCTTTCTGCGAGTTGGAAGACCTGCTTATTTTGTGTGGCCTTTTTGGGCCGTTATTGTGAACTTATTTTAGGCCTTTTGGTAGGCCAATTTCAATACTTTGCTTATTTAGCTTATTTGGATATCCGTTTTGTTGGTCTCGAAGGTGATCGGTTTCTAGGGGTAACCATTTAATTTATTTGGATATCCGTTTTGTCGGCTTCGCGAGTAATCGATCTCCAGGTCATTGTTTTTTGTTATTTGGATATCCGTTTTGTTATTTGGATATCCGTTCTGTTGGCTTGGGGTGATCGATCCCTAGGCCGCCATTTTTTATTATTTGGATATCCGTTTTGTTATTTGGATATCCATTTTGTTGGCCTCGGGGTGATCGATTCCCAAATAGCTGTTTACTTATTTGGATATCGGTTTTGTTATTTAGATATTCGTTTTGTTGGCCTCAGAGTGATCGATCCCTGGGTAGTCGTTTACTTATTTCGATATCCGTTTTGTTGACCTCGGGGTGATCGATCCCTGGGTAGCCGTTTACTTATTTGGAAATCCATTTTGTTATTTGGATATTCGTTTTATTATTTGGATATCCATTTTGTTATTTGGAGGGGGTGATTGATCCTCGGGTAGCCGTTTACTTATTTGGATATCCGTTTTGTTATTTGAATATCCGTTTTGTTGGGTTTGGGGTGATCGATCCCCAGGGGTAGCTGCATTTAGTTCGTGCCGTCGGATGGGACAATGCTTTTGAAAAAACAAATTTCATTTGAGGTTTGGGCCTCGTTAAAGCCTCCCGATGTGGGTAGGAAAGTGTGCTTGGTAAGAAAATATACGATTAAACAACTTAAACAATAAATGAAAGTGAACAAGGCAAAAAATAAAGGGTAAAGAGATAGTTTTAAACTACCTCGATCTTATTTTCTTTGGAAGGATGTTTCTACGTATAGTAGTGCCGTAAGTTAGTGGTATTCCAGGATCTTGGGAGCTCGGTCTCGTTTAGTCTTTCGAGCCTGTAGGCTTCTTTTCCGATTATTTTCTTGATTCGATAGGAACTCTCCCAGTTGGGCGTGAGCTTCCCTTCTCCGGCAGTGGGGAGACCGATGTCGTTTCGTCGTAAGACAAGATCTCATGGTTCAAAGTCTCGTCGTACCATGTTACGATTGTACCTTAAACTTATTCTCTGTTTTAGGACTAGCTCCCGTAGGTGTGCTATGCTCCTGACCTCGTCTGCGAGGTCCCGCTCTGCTTCTTCATCATTTTTTCCCACGGTTCTGCGTGGGCTGGGGTCTTGGCGTGCATCGAGGTCGGCGAGGAAGATGCCTGCTGCGTCTCGGGATCTCTTGCAGAGGGCCAAGCTTGTGCTGTCTCACTCTACCGCGACTTTCTGTTCTCTGTGTATTGCTCTGATGGTGCCGTTATCGACCTGAAATTTCATGATTAGGAACTTGGTGAAGATGACGGTGGATAGGTCATTGATCATCTTTCCCCCAATGATGATGTTGTAGGCGGTGGAGTCCTTGAGGACCATGAACTCGGAGAGAATGGTCTTCCTCTAGCATCCGATTCCGATGGTTAGTGGTAACACTATGGAACCGTCCGATTTGAGGAAGTTGTCTCTGAGTCCGGCCATCCAGTTGTGGTGGGTTTGTAGATTTTCTTTTCGAAGGCCCATCTTGTCAAAGGCTCCTCTGAAGAGGATATTGGAATTAGCTTCGGTGTCACCAGTATTCTTTTCACAAGTCCGGTTCCGACTTTTACTGAGATCACAAATGGGGCGTCTTCTGCCGAGGTGCCGTGTTGGCAGTCATCGGGAAAAAATGTGATCACTGCTGGAACCGAGGAGATTGGTGCTTGGTTTCTTGCAGCTAGGATTTTGAGATCCTTTTTTAGTGATGATTTTGACTTTTCCAGCGCGTCCTTTCTGGTGATGACGTTTAAGATTATGGTGGGGTTGGTTTCCGAACTTTCTTGGTGTGCCTATCGTATCGTATTCGAGTTGCGTCCTTCGTGTTCTAATGATCTTTCTCTTTTAGTTCTCCTAGGTTTTCGGATTATTTTGGCAAACTCAGGGAGTTTGTCATCTCGGATGGCATCTTTTAGGTCGAAGCAATCTTGGGTTTTATGTCCGTATCCTCGATGGTAATCGCAGTATAGGCTCTTGTTGCCGCTTGTCCGTTCCTTCAGTTGTCGCACCTACAGAAGGATGCCTTGCTCCGCTATTTGGTGGTAGATTACTGTGATGGAGTGGTAGAGGGGTATAGTTCGTGAATTTTCCTACCCTGGGTGGTCGGTTAGGGCAGCGGGTCTAGGGTGTTCTTTCGGGATATCTTTCGGTAGTAGGTTGCTACAAGGTACCGTGCTGCCGTTTGTTGGTGGCTAGGACTTGGCTTACCTCTTCGTCGTTTATGTATTTTCTCGCGGTGCTTTGGATTTCGTGCATGGTCCAGAATGACTTAATGGTGAGGTGTTTTCGGAAGTCTTCATTCATGAGTCCATTGGTCAGACAGAGACTGGCTATCTAGTATGTGAGTCCGTCGACCGTTAGGCACTCATCGTTGAACATGTCGAGGTATTTCCTCATGGATTCGTCTTGTCTTCGGGTAATTCCGAGTAGGCTGATCGAGTGCTTTGCTTTGGTGATCTTGGTGGTGAACTGGACCATAAACTTTCTAGAGACGTCATCGAAGTTGGCTATGAAACCGTTCGGGAGGCCGTTGAAGCATTTGATCGTAGGGCTGGCTAAAGTTACCAGAAAGGCCCTGCATCGAATCGCATCGGCGACTCCTTTCAGGTTCATCTTGGTCTCGAAGGCCGTTAGGTGTTCCTAGGGATCCTTGTGTTGTCATACTTCATGTCGGTGGATTTGTCAAAACCTTTAGGGAGTTTGGCCTTTAGGATTTTCACGGTGAATGGGGTAGCTCCCATTATCACGTGCTCGCTTCTTGTTCGCTTTGCCTCTCGACGGTGCCTTTGGTCATCCTCGTTGCATCGAGGCTTCGGATCTTTGGATTCGCTTCGGTCACGTCGTTTTCCGTGTTGTTCTTCCGGTGACTGTTCGTGTCTGGCCTCTCGATGGGACCGGATTCTGGAGGTTGCTTGGCTTACGTGTTCAAGATGGGATCGTTCCTTGGAAGTAACTCGACCCTCGAGGTTTTGCACTTTAAGGCATAGCTCTTGGATTATCTGGATTGTTTTCTCTCCCAACGGGCGCTTGGACTTCAGTGGATGGCCGATTGTCCTCTTTTGGTTGCTACCGGACCGGAGTCGGTTGGCGGTGCACGGTGCTTGTTATCCTCCCGTGGGTGGGAGGAATGCTATCCCGGAGTTCGGGTGTTGGACTTTACGGGTTTGAGTCGTGGTGATGGCTTGAGGATTGCTTCTCGAGATTCTCTGTCATGCTGCCACAATTTGGCAGTCCCCACAGACGGTGCCAATGTACTAGATGTCTCTGGTACGGGTTGTGAGATGGATCGGGGACTTGCGAGTCGAGGCGATCGCCGAATTATCTGACTGGAGCAATGAGGACTGGTACCTGCAAAGACATTCCGACGCTCAAGTCAGAATAGATCTGAGAGGTATAAGGTGTATAGAATGAATGACGTACCTGAGGGGTCCTCTGACTCCCCTTTATATAGCTAGTGGTGGCTATCTCATCTTATCTTATCTGTCTAAGATAATTGAGGTATTTGAATTCGAATGTTAGTTAGAGATTGTAGGGTCGGTTTGGGCCGTCATCATCTTATCTTATTTGACTAAGATAAGGGAGATATTTGAATTCGAATGTTGGGTCAGGATATTGGAAGTTATTGATTCGTCTTTTGACCGTGAGAACGGCCCAATCTTAGAATTGTTGGGTTTGGTGACCGTTTCGAAGAAGGACTCAGAAATCGGGTCTGAAACAATATATATATGAAAAATATTAGTGGCTATCAGAATTTATTATTTTTAGTCATCATTTAATCATTAACTCAATTTCTTTAATTTAATTCTTTTAATCTAGTAATTTAACAATATACTTTATCCTATACTTTTAAACATTATACATGGTTTGTTTC
>NC_029791.2:121474238-121479084 GCF_000816755.2 Arachis ipaensis | reverse complement strand
GGTTTGTTTCTAACTTTTTAATAATAATTAATTAGTAATATAATAGATGAAACAAAATTAAAGATAAAAAAAGAAATATAACTGAATATTTGTAGGAAAAAAAAATTAATTCCTGAATTTTTCCTTTTCGGTACAGGTGTAAAATAGGTGGTTAGAATAGGTGTGATGTGATTTGGCGAGCATAATAGTTGATCCATTGTGCACAAGTTTGTGAATTTGTGATGAATTTCCATGTTATATGGAAAACCTCCTGCTGTGTCAATTTCAGAAGATTAAAAGCTGTAAATTGACTTGCATAAATTATTATTACAAGACTAGTAATAATTATGAAGAGAGAGACGTTCCGAAAATGCATGCATATGTATATTCATCTAGAATTGTGCTTGCATGTCCAGTTGTCCTACCGAAAGGGAACGACCGAACGAATATGACATGATTGCTTGCTTAATTGGGTGCATTATATTCAGTTTTTTGACCTGAAACTCTTTAGTGCGGTAGTTAAATTCAGAATTTTGAATTTTTGCGTAGGTAGTGGAGGAACAATGCAAGTGCGAGGGGGCTATTTGGCAAAGCCTGGGACACCTAAATTAAACTAATGACTCCCAAAATAAAGTTGAAGAATCGGTGGTGGTCGGTGACTCAAAGCTTTGTTGGTGGTGTTGCCGTCCATGTTTAGTCTTATCTTGTCACAGTTTATCTATATACAATATTCTATAATGTCTTGGATGGCATGGATGATTGACCTTTTCAATTGGTTGCATTGAAACCAAAAACCCCCTAAAAGAGAGCCTTTTTTGCATGGTTTATCTCTTGCATTATATTTTAACCATTAATAATTAGACTATTAGAAATAAAATATTAATAATATTTTTAAGTATTAATATATTTATATAGCTATATATCTTAGGCTTCTAAATTAAAATTGAGAATTGGATGACGTTCTGATTGATTAAGTAACAGATTATTGAAACAGAACTTTGCATCATAGCGTTCATTAGATTGACTCATTGTCACTACTCCAAGAGATTCCATGAAGGTAATCAATAAAGATAAACAATAAATTAAACGTACTAAATTTGCGAAGAAGCATGTCGCTGTGTCCACAAACATATATATGTGAATAAAAAATGTTACGCGTAAAATTAAATTAGCTATTAAAGTCGACTCCTAATATATTTGTGTATAAATATATATATTATTTAATTTATTTTTAATATATATTAAAATTTTAACATATACTTTATATTAATAATTAATTTTAATAGTTAATTTTAATATACATTTCATAATATATGCATATGTGTTGCGCGCCAAGAAAACAAGCTAAAAAAATCTATAGCTATGGCTCCGAGACATCGGCACGAACAATTTCAAAATTTTAATTCATAGACACATGTTATTATTTTTCTTTATTAGTACAATCAATCTCATTTTATTCCTTTCTTTCATCAAAATACAGCAAATGAATAAACAAATATCTATAGCAATATACTCTATATGTACCCTAAAGACCTAAATAACTCAGTATAGATTGTAATGAATATCGTAGAATACATATAGCATGGTTGATATAAAACTCGTTGCAGCAAGACGAGGCAGGTTTCATGTCTGATACTCATACGAGAGTAGAACAAGCTGACGTGGCAGGGTCAAAGAGTGCAGGCAACAAGTATTTCCTTCCGTTGACTCCATTAGCATTATAGCTAGCACCACTTGTGGGGTCCACCAAGAGGGCCCCAGCGTAGCCTGGATAAGCCCCCTTTCCATAAACCCCGGAACAGGCCGAAGCAGCTTCAAGAGGAGCCTCTTTGGGCCCTTGGAAGAATCCATTTCCGAATGGGTTGGTTGCGGTCCCAGCCAGAAGGCTAGCCAAGTTGATAACCATCCCGTCCAGGCCCACGTCGTTGTTGGGAGCAACCAATGGCGGGCTTTGAGGCCCGTACATGGGTTGGTGGAATGGCCAGGCGCATTGCCCGGGGCATTGCTTCACGGAGTTTCCAACCCATATGTAAGCTGATTTGTGAACGCCCACGGTTGAACCGTGTGTCCCGCATCTACTGGAACAGAATCCTTCCACTGCCACATCAGCGGAGGTCAAAACGACGTTGACTACGGCGCCGTTGTGTGCACCCTTGGATGCAAGCTGGACGATTTGTTTCTCGGTTAGTGATTTTCCAAGGGAGTACTTGTCGTCGAGGATTTGGGTTCCCAGTGTGAAGGTTGGGTTGTTGGAGTTGATAAGTCGGTAGTATTTGTCAGTGGATTTCCACCAGGTGGCGACGGAGGGTTTGGCGGCGGTGGCGGCAGAGAAGGAGGTGATAAAGTCGGAGACGATGGTCCGCTGGAAAGGTTTGAATTGGCCGTACCAGATAAGGTTTATGGAGATTTTTCCGGTGAGAAGAGGGCCTTTGTGGTACTGGAATTGAAGCTGTTGTTGGTCTGAGTCAGCAAGTTTTCTAGCGGCTGAACACAAATGTAAAAGAGAAAGCATAAGGAAGATGTTGAAGACAATATTTGAAGACAAAATAGAAGCCATTTTGATTTTGTATGTTATGTATGTAAGTGTATGAATTATAAAATGAATGATGATGATATGGACTATTGAAAGTGAGAGAGGAGTGTGAGGTTGACTACTTGCCAGCTTGATGACGCGTTGCTTATTTTATTTTAATTTGGTTGGGTGGGGGAGCTTTCATGGTTTTGACCGCGTTATTTAATTTATTGTTAGCTAGCATGATTGTTTCTCAAATGAAACCTATCAAAGCCTTCATGTTAGTGAAGGTCGTGCCTTATTTTCTCACCCAACATGTGCTGGATCTGCTTCATGCATCCTTTAGTACTAGTCCAATTTCTTTTCAGAATACGCGCGCCGATTCAACTCTTAATATCTGCTTAATACTCCTATATATTTTGACCTTTTAAATAAAAATAAGTAGATCCTACTATTCAATTGGGTCACTCATTTGCTAAATGCTATTTAACAATTGCGGTATTGCATTTCAATTCCTTTATTTCAAAAACCAATAGAAACTGCAAAGGGAAAAAAAAATAATGAATGAATAAAAAAAAATATTTATATATCACCTACCAATTCATTGTAATGACTTTGAAATTGAACTTAAATAAATGCATGAACGAAGGATTTATTGAGTTTATAAGACGTATGAATCCCATTTGTGGATAAAAAATTTGTAAATAATCTTCTAATTCTATCTTTTTAAGAGACTATTTTTATAATTATAGGTTTATTCAAATTTAAAAGTTGTGTTCCAAAAGTTAATTTTTCAAGCTTTTCTAATTCTAAAATGTCTGGGTGTTATCTCTCTCCCCACTCCCTTCCTTTTTACTTTTTTCTTTTTTTCTTCTTCAAATTTGGATAGCTGTGTTTTAAATTGTTGGCTTATACTACAAAACGATGACGGCAAGTCAAATCAGGGGCAAGCCTCATCCAAGAGCCAACCATGTGCCCATCTTGCGGGAGGAAAAATTATTAGACAATTTTTTGTTACTATTATTTTTTATCAAAAGTTAAGAAATGATATAATTTTTTCTCCATTTTATGAAAGATCTGTATATTTTTTTAATTAATAAAGGGTTCTTGTTTCTACAGTTATGATTAATCTTTGTAGTATTAACAATTTAATATTATAGTATACACTTAGATACAATAACAAGGCCACTGCAAAGAACTTGAATTGGTAAAAAAAAAAATATTAAAAGGTGAATAAATTTTGTGATTTATAGCTATTAATTAACTATCATTAATATTTTTAATGACATAAAATTATATCTAATAATATAAAATTATTTAATTTTTTTGTTAATTAAATAATGACCAAATTATAATAATAGTATTGCTCCTTAGACTTTTTCAAAAGAAATATCTGTTAGTGGAAAATGTACGTCTTCTAACTTGAAGGTTACTCAGTCAATAAACAAACACTATTAAAAAAGAGGAACAAATTAGTATGGTGCAGCCAACAAATTAGAGGCAGGGACCTACTTGAGTAAGGAAAACATATTTTAGAACATTCTATGCATTGTTAGGGAAGATGTTTCTGCTGCAAGGCTGGCTGTGGGACTACTCCGCCATACATCTTTGAGCTTTTCATAGCCTTTGAATTGGTTTCGTTTCCGGCTGCTATACAGTACACATTTTTTTATTTGTTCTCAATTGCTCATAGATAAAGTATGTTTCCTCCTTAAAAAATTTAAAAAATTTTAAAAACATTTAATATTTAATTTTGTTCAATTTAAATCTATATGTAATGGTATTTCTATTCATAAGTTTTAATTATACTCTTATTGTCTAAAAATAGAGATTAATTTTTGTGTTATATTAGTATACTATAATTATTAATAAACAAAATTTTAAGGAGCTGGGAGTTTCAAAATATAGCAAGTAGCTATAGCAGTAGCATAGGTGTTATTTTAATATAGGTGTTATTTTAATGAGAAATATTAAGGATCAATATTTTTTTTTATTAGTATTAGTTCGTATTTTGAATCNNTTCTGCATTTTATTAGCCTACTATGTATAATCATTTGTGAATACAAATTGTTCGAGTGAACAAGGTTGCCTAATTATATATCACAATAAAAAAAAAGTCCAGTTTTGAGTCTCCTTCGTATAAGATACTTGTACGAATAACTATTGATACAATTTAGGGTAAGATGTTAACTAAATGTTAAAGTATGGATTAGCATTATTATAAATAAAGAGGTTATTAGATTATTATCAAGGCATTGCTTTATTTGAATGACATTTTAGTGCATGGTTCTAATTATAGGGCTTTCAAATATAATTCCCCCTAAATAGTAATATTTTGTAATAGGACAGTCCATG
>NC_029791.2:121468708-121474113 GCF_000816755.2 Arachis ipaensis | reverse complement strand
TTATAAACTATATTTAATAAATTTCAACCATTAATAAAGAATATATTTACATATGGAAAAATCTAGGAGGCCAGCAATTTTATTGAATTTTGGCCAGTATGTAACCAGCAGAGAAAGGTGAGCCATTGGATGAAATCTCATACTAATCTCACATCATTAAATTATCATTGATGGTTATTTGATGGCTACTAATCACAAAAGTTGCTGACCCTAACATTGCTCTTTACATATATACTAGCGTGATAACCCGTACAATGCACGTGATTCACGAAATTTAAACTCTTTTAAAAGAAAAATACTAAGAATATAACTAAAATGTATTCTACAAAAATAGACATGTTGTATTAATTTTGAATAATTACAAAATTATCATTATACTAAAATAAAAAAATAAAATACAACAATTATTCAATATGTCAATAAATGGCATAACATATTTTCTAAGATAATAAAAGATAATAAGATATCCAAACAATTGTTAGACACTAAAAAAACAGAAAAAAAAAAAAAAGTCCAACAGAGATGTAGTTTACTATTATGTATTATCTTAGAAACACATAATGTCAAGATACCTACTGATAACAAAACAAAATATATACAACATATATAAATTTGTTCATCAAACAAAAGATAAAATATGTCCAAGACAAATTAACATATAATTCAAAATATCCATCAAATAGAGTTATACATAGGAAGTCTAATGTCGCTGGATCGATAACTCTATCTGCCGTCTAACTATCGAGCCGAGTTTCAAAGTAATGATATCACCCTCCTTTAAGTTGTATATTCTACAACATTCCCTCCACCCAACTCCAAATTTTCATTCTCCACCTCTTTCTCCACTTTTCAGTAACTGGAAGAAGAAGACATTATTCTCTACATTGGAATCTGGACCAGTGATTGTCCAAATTGAGCCATCTTCACACAGTTTAAGATACGCAGCGAATTTTGAAGCCAAATACTGCAAAGAATAATTCATAGTTAACACAAACATAAAAGATTTAGGAAGAACATCCAATCAGCTTGCAAGAAAAAAAAAAGATAAAAAAAACTCTTTTGAAATCAAGTTACCAATCTAGGTTGTGCAACATCCGAAGCTGTGATTTTCTTTTCATAAGAAACCTCTGGAGAGTATCTAATTCAGGATAATACGAATATGTTAGTCGCCACACTGAAAAATAGCAAGCTATCCCATGATATTAAAATCAGAAACACAAAGAAAAAGTTACATCTAGCATTACCTAGGATCAACCAACTCGTTTGCCGCATGACTTTGTTCATTAACCTCCAATGATAAACTACTTCCACTAGACAAATCTATTGGATCATTGAGATTATCCCCTACCAGTGCCCCACCTTGATCATTGTCTTCATCAGCATCTGATGAAAACTGATCATCCGATGGTCCAGACCCGAAGAGAACAATCACATCAACTGATGAGTCCTCATCCATCTTGGTGTACTTTATGTGGAACACTCTTGATACATTATCAAGTGTCTCTGGGTCCATTAGCTCAGGAACATAGAAGTCAGGATCAAGGTGAACTCGGATGGGTTGGTTATCCTTATCCCACAATGAAATAAAAAAAATGCCAAAATCGACATACCTAAATTGAACAGATGCCTCTATCGATAAAATAGAAAGTTCTAATCTGTTCAAATGAGGAGTCAGTTATGAGCAACTGATCATTCTTTCTTACCACCTCCAGCACTAAACAATTATTTAACTCGTCAATGACATAGAACATTGGCCCCAATCATTCCCCATGAGTTGAAACAAAATTTGGGGGAAGAGCTCTATCACCCTATATTCAAATTTGTTCCCAAAGTTAATTCATGTGTAACAAAACATACTAAAAAAGCTTCACATAATTTTAACTAATTATTTAGCAAAGAGGGATATTTTAAATCTACCATTATTACTAACTGAGCAACACAAGAGAACAATAATCACGTAACTGAACTAACATTATAATGAGAAGAAAGCTTTAGCATAAATAAATGAGAAGATTGTAGTTCAGTAAATAGCTCAATGAATTTAAACAAAATATCCATAAAAAAGGGACAAAAGGGTAAAACAACCACTCCCAGACATGCAGAAAATAGTAGAAAATAACAAATTCAAGAACATATAGTCAAATCAGGAATCTAATTATATGAGATTGATACCACTGCCCAAAACTGCACATTGACCATTATGTTTCGTTACCTGCTTATTGAAAACGCGAAATTAAAAACAGTTCTTTTCCGCTGGCCAGTATACTTGAGTTGCTAAAAACCTCCTATTAGAACATAATGGTACAATTAGAATTTAAGAATGAAACTTTTAATCAAGAAAACAACTAACTAAGTATACAAAAAAAAAAAAAAAAACAGAAACACACTAAAAACACATTAATGAAAAATAACCAAGAGACAAAGTTGGAAAAGTATTACACAACATATTTTACACATTACAACAATTTCTGAAATCTGACCTACATATAGATGAGGAGCCAATAAAATTAAATTACAACATGAAAAATATCTTAGTAAGAATTAAAAAAAAAAAAAAACTATACATGCCATAACATCAATATCAAATTTCTTTTTTAATCACAAAAATGACCCTAACATTGCTCTTTACATATATATTCAATGGTACGTTATTATAACCCGCTTGTTTATGTAACTAGAATCAATTGCTCCTAATTAAGGATCAAATACTACTACTACTATCCTAATTAAACATTATCATCATGTTTAGATATATAGTGGGGTGGTTGAAGAGCATTAGCACCTAGCAAAACAGCACAGCACGTGAAGAGCTCAGTCTACATTGGGACACTCATCACCAGTTGTTTTTCATTTTCTTCTTCTCAAGTTCCACAATGGATATTTGTACACATAACATGGTTCTGGATGGATCCAACGTGTAATATTTTCCAATTATAGTATCCACGTGGGCCATACGCAATAACCAAGTTCAGGAATTCCTCAAGTGTTTTTATTTTTTAATGAAAGAAAGAACGCAAGGACATTTCTGTTTTAACAGGAATAATATAAACCCATGAAACCATCGTTTGAAAGCAAACCGAAGTAAATTTGCTTCTATATCATTAATAATAATTAAGCAAAAGAAATAATGGAACAAATCAATGAATTTTCAATTTTATCCTACATGAAAGTGCTTTATTTTTACGATATACTAATCCAAATAGTACTAATCCGTGTTACTAATATAGCAGTTGGCATCCTCACACGAGCGTTGAGCAAGAAGACGTAGAAGGATCATAGAGAGCAGGAAGCAAGTACTTCCTTCCATTACCACCATTTGCATTGTAGCTAGCACCGGTTGCGGAATCCACCAACAAGTTCCCAGCATAGCCAGGGTATGCACCTTTTCCATAAACCCCAGGGCAAGCTGAAGAAGCTTCTAGAGGCGCCTCAGCTGGGCCCTGGTAGTAACCGTTCCCGAAGGGGTTAGTGGCGGTTCCTGCCAAAAGGCTAGCAAGGTTGATGACCATACCGTCTAGGCCCACGTCGTTGTTTGGAGCAACAAGTGGCGGGCTTTGAGGCCCGTAGATGGGCTGATGGAAGGGCCACGCGCACTGGCCCGGGCATTGTGTCTCGGAGTTACCAACCCAGATGTAAGCGAACTTGTTATTCTTTCCCTTCAAAGGAGAAGGAGAAGAAGAAGAACCGTGGGTCCCGCAGCGGGACATACAGAAGCCTTCCACTGCCACGTCAGCGGAGGTTAGAACGACGTTGATGGCGTCTTTCTGGTCCCCCTTTGATGCCAACTCAACGAGATTCTTGCTCGTTAAGGATTTCCCCAGAGAGTAACTCTCATCGAGAATCTGTTTTCCCAGTGAAAGTGAAAGAGAGGAAGTTCCCTTCTTCTTGGAGGTGAGGTGGTAGTATTTCTCGGTGGTTTTCCACCACGTGGCAACGGATGGTTGGTTGGTTTGAGGCGGTGATGTGAGGGAGGTTATGAAGTCGGAGACTATGGCCTTTTGGGAGGGTTTGAACTGACCGTACCATATGAGGTTAACGGAGATTTTCCCGTACAGTAACGGACCGTTATGGTAGCGGAGTAGCTGGGATTGGTCTTGAACCAGCTCCTTCATGTTTCTAGCAGCTAAAGAAAGTTGGAAGAGTGAAATGAGAAGAAAGATTTTGATAAAGCATTGAGAAGAAAATAAAGTGGCCATGTTTTTGTTGAAAATGGATTCTGACCAAAGCAGAGATTGCTAGCGGTCTTTTCTTTTTTTTAAGTGGAAGCTGAGATAGCGAATGAGATTTTGTTTTGTGGATTGGATGTGGGGATTGGGAAGAGTATTTATAGGTCCCAGGCAAGGCAAGGGTTTAATTTAGGACTTAGGAGTTTTTAATTTATCGTGTTTGAATTGAATAAAATGTGGTTTTCACTGTGTGGAACTTGCGAAGAAAGATAGTGATTATTGTACTTGATTAAAGGAGAGGTGACTTTTGTGTGTGGGAAGTGGTTAGCCCTTCTGGCATTTACGAGCCACGGCTTGTCCAGTAAGTAAGGTAGAGGGACCCCCCTCCCCTCCGAAAACTACTCTAATCCCACCTCTCCATGAGCAAGTGAAGTTCACGCGCTGAACTAAAATGTGTCTTCTTATGGAGCGTGAGAGGCAAGGCAGTGTGGGTAATGGGGATGCATTTAAAAAAGGGGTTCTGAGTAAAAGAAAGAAAGTGCAATCCTTTGTTGAAATAAGTGATGAGGTCTTTATTGTTTTTGTGGGGATGGCTACGTGACAAGAGCGTTACAGCTTAGGAACAGTTTGATTATTTTGAAGAATGGTGGATTGTCAAAATTGGCCATTGGGTGTAGGCTTCTCAGGTAAGGGACTAGAAGGGTATAATGGGAAGAATAGGAAGCGGGAATTATGGGGCAAAGCAAAGAGAGACGTTAGGATATATGCCAGCCTGGATGGTGTGTATTTTTATTGGGGAACGGGTATTGATCCAACTGGCACTTAACCATAGCCCCAAACGAAAGGAGTATCCAAGGAAGCACGTGACTGAATGCGCCACCCCTCATTCGATAACTATCCACGCGCCACTCACGTGACCTCACACGGTGGATGCCTCCTTCCACCTCTGCCTGTATACCTGTACCTATCTATTATACACAGCCTCAAAGGACAAAGGCTCACACGTTGCTCGACATTATTATGGTGCTAAGCATTAATGTTACACAAAATTCTGTAGGAAACAAAAATGTTACACAAATTAAATGTTAAATCTAAACCGCTAAAGTTTGTAACTCAAGTGTTGTTAAGTTTAGCAACTCTTGTCAATCAATAAAATCATAAATTAGAAGTAAAATCATAAATTAGAAGTTGTATTAATTTAATAGTAATACTATATGACTAGTAAATATTATCATTTGA
>NC_029791.2:121449703-121468555 GCF_000816755.2 Arachis ipaensis | reverse complement strand
CGTATCCATATTTTGATATTAATAAAATTTATTTATTAAAGATAATTTAATATTTATACTAATCAAAATTATTAAAACTGTTGGCCTTAAGATTTTTTTATTAATTTAATATTCAGTTCAATTTTAATTTTTTTTTATCTTGACATTAAAAGAGAGGTTAAACCTATAAACTTATGTTATAGTTTCCTGCGGCAGCATGATGGCAATTAATGACTAGTACACTGTCGCTAATATATGATCAACTTACTTAATGTTCAGTTATGGCTTGAGGACTACATTGATTTTTGATAATTTAATGTATTTAAGGGTTATTACTTAATTACTTATTATTAGTAGGCCAGATGCGTTCCACTTGCACCTTGCACTTTCTCTGCACCTCTGAAACTGAAAAAATGACACAACATAATTGCCTTTACGTAGTTATTAACTGGGCACATATATTATTTTATGGTGTTGCTAACCTAAAATCACGAGAACAAATATAGATAATAAACAATAAGCCAGATTCACGAGGGAATAGCACTAAGCTAATTTTTTTAGTGTGAGTTTCATGTATATTTACGAAAGAAACACTTGCTGGGTGTCCGCTTACAATGGCCTAAATTCCCGATAGTCGCAAAGACAAGCCCAGCGAATGTGATGGTGCATGCACCTCTGGATATTGAATCAAATTTTCAGACAAATACTTATTTTATCATTGACGTAGTACTTGGTATAGTTTTTAAAAATGTATCTGAAAAAATTATCCTATAATTTAATAATTTATACGCTATGAATCTATGATATAAATTTCAATTTACATAATACTTATTTTAAGGTATGTGAGTGAGATTTTGAATTGAAATAATTTTTGGGCACACCAGTTTCTCCTATATCTTGAACAAGGTCAAAGAATCTAACGACATTATTAGCTAATACTAATAAATAATTAGGCCAACACGCACATTACGTCTTAGCGTTGAATATATTTCATTGGATTCGGTCTGTCCGTGATGCAGAGGACTGGATGGTAGCTGTGCGAGCTAGATATTAATCAATGGAGTCATCAATTGACATTGTGAATTGCCCATAATCTCCTCTTGAATGTTTGGTGGGATTAACAATACATAGCTTTTTTATATATATTTGGGGTTGGTATCGTATATAAATGGGGGAGCTGCTACCTTGGCCAACAGCTTGGTGTCCGCTCATGTTTTTCAAGCAAACTCAATCATAGAGGATAGAGGATAGAGGATAGAGCCTTTATTTTATGCCTCCTTTTTTTAATTTTCCTTTGGTCCTATCCGATAACACACCAAGAAAGGCATTTATTTGGATTTGCATAGGAAAGTTCCGGAAGTAGTACGCTAGGTGTTAATGTAACACTAAATGTAAATAGTTTCGTCAAAAATTATAAATTATAGCAGGGACGAGGTGCGCTAGAATCATGCACACAACACACACCAATTTAGTTGAAAGGTTGTCGTCGGGGGACATGTAAAAAGAGGCCATAGAATTATTCTATTTTCTTTTTTTTTTTTTCTGGTCAAAGGTCATATAATTAAATGGGACTAAGAATAGTTTTATAACACAAGTTAGTATCTAGCTTGGGCTTGAGCTGACCACGCATGTATTGCTGAAATCTAATACTAATCAAGCAATCCCTTTGTCTTCCAGTTTTCATGGAAAAACATACAAGGGGGAACTAGGGAATTGAAATTAGCTCACATTCTGTGTTAAGTGTTAACTCTAACGAGAAAAGATGAAACCACGATTAAGTGATTAACTAAAGATTTTAATAATTAAGGTGCTATAATAACTATAACGGGGTGGTGGCGCAGTTGGCTAGCGCGTAGGTCTCATAGCTTAGAGTAATCCTGAGGTCGAGAGTTCGAGCCTCTCTCACCCCATTTTGCTTCCTTTTTATTTGGTTTTTCCCTTTGTTCTTGGTTTTTGGTCATTTTTTTTTCCATGAGGTTTGTGAAGGAAATGCTACTACGGGCCCAATATAAATGGAATAATTAGTCCGTCGATAGCATATTAATCTTCTTAAGATCGTGTCGTGTCTTTTCGTGAAGTGGACTAATCGGCCTATCAATATTATTCAGTCCGAATGCAAGAAAACTTTTTTTTTTAGCCAACACAAATACTACGAAAAGGTATAATGAAAAATAGGGGGGAAAATGACACTCTCGCAACTTTTTAGAATACCTTAAAACTATAAATATAAATTCTGTGGTGTCTCTTTTAAAATAATTCATTTTTATATCTAAAAAAAAGTTGGAAAAAGAGTGATCCAAATAACATATCTTAAGAAAAAGTTGTTATTGTTCTCCAAAATAAAATGGTTCACCGAAGATGAGGTACTAATAAATTGTTCACCATCTCTTTTGTAGTTTTTTCTGATAACAATTAACATATCTATAGATTTAGATTACTATAGATTGGTGTAATTTAAATTTTAATATTTAATTTAGTTGAATAATATAAAATTAGTTTTCTTTAAATAATTTATAAAAAGGAATTTTTTTTGTAAAGAGTATAATTGAGTGAAGAATAAAGATTTTCACCAAATTTATAAAAACATGTGTATTGCACGTAATATTTTGTTTGTTAAACTTTTTCTATTTTTGAAAAAAAATAATCTTTACTCTTAATTGAAAGTACAACGCACTATAGTATTTGTTTATATCCTATCCCAACAAATAAAGCCAGGCCTAATAATGAAGAAAGGTCCACCAAAAGAAGGAATATCGAGAAACCCCCAACAAACGGATTCAATTAGAAATCCACCACCCTGAGAATGAGGAACCTCCACAAACAACAGAGATACTAGGTATAGTCCATGGCCAATGAGAGCGACTAGAGTAGCTCAAGCAAGAAGCTAAGCGACAGCGGGAAGTAGAACGAGAACTGCGGAGAGAGGTAAGGCGACGAAGGGAGTTGGAAGAAAAGCTCTTAAAACTAAAAGCCGACCTTCGAAGTTGGAATAATCGAGCTGATAGAAAGGAAAGCCCCTAAGAGGAGAAGATCCATTCGTGGAAGAGATCATGCGGGTCAAAGTTCCTAGGAACTTCAAATCTCCCGACATGGATCTCTATGACAGAACCGACCCAAGACACCATCTTAGCAACTTCAAAAGTCGAATGTACCTAGCTGACGCCTCTGATGCCACACGCTGCAAGGCCTTCCCAACAACCTTGACCAAAGCAGCAATAAAATGGTTCGACAACTTATCCCCCAGATCGGTAACCTATTTCGATTATCTAGCAAGGAAGTTTCTTACCAACTCTATCTAGAAGGATAAGGTAAAGCATGCCCAGAGCATGTTAGGAGTTAAACAGGAAACGGGAGAAATCCTTCGATAAACTCAGGTTGGAGGAAAAGGATCTGAAGGCATACCTAGATAATCTCTTCAGACTATGGGATATGGCGATCTGACCTCTTGGATACATCTCCCTATACACTACCTTTGGAAAGGGTGCAAAGTCGAAGACATGAGTGTTGATTACATTGTGGTCGACGTAACAGCTGCATACAATGCCTTAATAGGTCGGACCACTTTGAACTGACTTGTAGCTGTTGTCTCCACACCCTATCTGTGCATGAAATTTTCCACACCGAAAGAAATTGTCACCATTAAAGGAGATCAGAAACTAGTATGTAAGTGCTATAATGAAAGCCTTAATAAGGCAGTCCTAGGGGAAAGGAGGTCAACACTATTGAACTAGGTGGTCTCCGAACCCAGGAAGAACTAGTCCCCAACCTGGAGACAAAGTAGAGGAAGTACAAATCGAAGATCACCTTAAAAAAAACAAGCATAGGGGCTAACTTAGAAGAAGACCTGAAAGAACAGCTCATTGACTTACTAAAAAGGAATTCTGACCTCTTCGCTTGGAAAGCCTCCGACATGCCTGACATAGATCCCGACCTCATGTCCCATAAGCTTGCAGTATATCCGGGTTCCCGACCTATCCAACAAAAGTGTTGGAAACTTGGGCTAGAAAGGACACAGGTCGTGGAAGAACAAGTGCAAGCCTTGTTGGAAGCAGGGTTTATAAGGGAGGTAAAGTATCCATTGTGGCTAGCTAATGTTATTCTGGTGAAAAAACAAAATGGAAAACGGAAAATGTGCATTGATTACACTGACCTCAATAAAGCTTGTCCCAAGGATCCATATCTTCTCCCTAGCATCGATGCAATAGTCGACTCGTCCTCAGGCTATCGATATCTATCTTTCATGGACGCTTACTGATGCGTGAGCATCTTATACCCTTTTTCTAGTTATTTTTACAATGTTTTTAGTTAGATTTCAATTAATTTTACTTGATTTTTGTGCAAAATTTACCTTTGGATGCTACTTTGAGTTTTTCTTGTGTTTTTATGGTTTTAGGTGAAATTTGGAGCAGTTTGGAGAAGCCTGGAGCAAGAAACGCCAGCTCCTCCCTGGGCGCTGAACGCCCAACCTAGCGTTCAACGCCAGTAGGGGGCACGAAGTTAGAGGCGCGCTTCCTTTCTGGGCATTGTGAACGCCCAATCCTGGCGTTGAACGCCAGCTTGCTGTCTGTTTCACACAACAATTGGGCCTCCAAGTGGATTTTAGCACTTATTAGTCTTATCCTATTTTATCTTTGTAACTTTTAATTTAAAATAATATCTTTTAGGTTTATCATTTATTATTAGGTTAGTATTTACGGAGAAGATCACTTAGGTTTTAGGGATATTCTTCTCCTCGCACTTTTGAGAATCCTGTTTTCTTTGTAAGTTATGAGCTACTAAACCTCTTGGTTAATGTTAGGAGCTCTATTTATTTATATGGATTAATATTATTACTTTTTTATTTTAATATATGTTTGATTCAATTCTAAGGTGTGTCTCGTTCTTAATCTAATGAAATTGGGTGGAACGGAAGTATGACCCTTTTTCTACATAAATTCTGGTGATACTCTGACCCAAGTCGCCTGAACTACAGCTTGAGAACACACCTCCTAGATGGCTAATCCACAACCTATTGGGGACATAGGAACATCTGTTCAGTCGGGATCTGGGGTGATTAGGGCCTTTGTGATATAAACTAGTTTTCTGAACTTCACCCTCTAATTCGAATTGAATGACCACGAAAGTGGCGTTTGATGAGGATTAAAGGAGATTAAATTGCTAAGGAATTAGGGTTTAATCACTTACAGTTTGCCATAGAATGAATCATTCATTGTTAAAATAGTTAGTAAGAATTTTTAATCCGGAAAGATAAACATCTCTGAGACCTTAACTGTTTTCTTATTATTGATTTTACACCTACCTTTAATTGTTCTCTTTAATATCTTGTTTTATACGCTTTTAACAACAACCATCCTTGACTGTTTCTTGACTATGTGCAGCAAGATAACTATTGCTTGCTCAATCTGATAATCCTCGTGAGATCGACCTTCACTCACCTGAGGTATTACTTAGATGACCTGGTGCACCTGCCGGTAAAGTTGTGCGAGTTCTAATTTCGTGCATCAAGTTTTTGGCGCCGTTGCCAGGGATTATTCGTGATTGACAACTACCGGCTGTCTTGTTGATTAGATTACGTATTTTTATTAGTTTTGTTTAATTATCTTTCTTTTGATTTTCGAAATCTTTCTTATTTATTTTTCTTAATTTTCGATTGTTATCTTATTTATCTTTCCTTTAATTTCGACTTTTTTCTTTTGTTTTGGCTATCTTATTTTTATTTGATTTCAAATTTTAAGTTTGGTGTCCCTTTAGTGATTTTTTATTTTTGGTTTAATCAATTTTCTTTTTAATTTTTGATTCATATCTTGTTTATTTTTCTTGATTCTCGATCTTTATCTTATTTATCTTCTCCTTGATTTTTGAATTTTGTGTTAGTTATTTTATTTAAATTCAAATTTTAAGTTTGGTGTTTCTTTAGTTTTTCTTTCCTTCTTTATTTTCGAATTTCAAAAATTTTTAAAAAATGTTTTCTTTTTAATTTTCAAAAATTTTAGGTTAATTTTTGCATTCTTGTTTCGAATTTTTTTAGCTATAATTTCTTACTTTATGTTATTTTATTTCTTTTTGGATATCTCACTGAGAGTCCTCTATACTTTGACATAGAGACTCCTACTTTTTTCTTTCTTTATTTCTTGTTGTTTATTAGTAGGAATAGGGACAGGGAACCCCTTCTTGATTTTGATCCTGAACCTGAGAGGACTTTAAAGCGGTGTTTGCAACAAACCCAAGCCTACAAAGCTGGAGAGAATCTCACAGAATCTCTTGAGAAGGAAGCTGAAGAGACCACTATGGCAGCTAACAACCGAAATGCTGGAGAAGAAGGAAGGAAGGTGCTTGGCTCATACACTGCACCCACATCTGACTTCTTTGGGCGCAGTATATCCCCTGCCATTGGTGCCAATAATTTTGAGCTCAAGCCTCAACTGGTCACTCTAGTGCAACAGAACTGTCAATTTCATGGACTCTCCCAAGAGGACCCTAACAAGTTCATATCTGATTTCCTGCAGATCTGTGATATGGTCAAGACGAATAGAGTGAACCCTGAGGTTTATAAGCTCATGCTCTTTCCTTTTGCTGTAAGGGACAGAGTAAAGCTATGGCTGGATTCTCAACCCAAGAAGAGCCTAGACACATGGAATAAGGTGGTCACTGAATTTTTGACTAAGTTCTTTCCATCTCAGAAGCTAGGGGTGTGCATGGGCCGGGTGAAACCGGGTTTGATGTGACCCAGATCCGACCCGAAATATATACCGGGCCTATTTGTTAGACCCGAACCCGATCCTAGACCCGATGAAACCTATACACTTTCGGGCCACGATTATACCGGGTAAAAACCGGGTGAAAACCGGGCCGTTAACATTATATTACCTTGATACCTTCTTGTAAGTTAGCATGTAAAAATATCCAAATTTCCAAGACTCCAACCATTATTTGACAAGCTATGACCCGGACCCGACCCGAAATAATGACCGGGTCTACTTTTGAGACCCATACCCGGCCCTAGACCCGATGAAATCACATCAAATTAGCCCCTAAAGTGTTCGGGACCGGACCGGGTCTTCGGGCCGGGCCGGGCCATGCACACCCCTATCAGAAGCTGAGTAAGTTTAGAGTGAAAGTCCAGACCTTCAGACAGAAAGAGGGAGAGTCCCTCTATGAGGCTTGGAAGAGATACAAGAAGCTAATCAGGAGATGTCCTCCTAACATGATTTTAGAATGGACCAGGCTGGAAATTTTTTATGATGGCCTCTCTGAGATGGCCAAGATGTCACTAGATCACTCTGCAGGTGGATCACTACACATGAAGAAGATGCCTAAGGAAGAAAACGAGCTCATTGATATGGTTGCCAATAACCAGTACATGTACACTTCTTAGAGGAACCCTGTGAACACTGGGATTACTCAGTGGAGAGGAGTCATGGAAGTGGACACACTAGACGCCATTTGGCTCAAAACAAGCTTATGTCCCAGCAAATTAGTATGATTTTCCAACAACTAAGTGGGATGCAGGTTTCAGCTGTCAACACTTAAGATGCACCCTATGAAGGAGACGTTGGTGACATTGCTCAGACCACCATGGAGGAAGTGAATTACATAGGAAGTTCCTCCAGAAATCCCAACAATAATCCCTATGCAAATATATTTAATCAGGGATGGAGGAATCACCCTAACTTTGGGCGGAGAGAGTAACAGAGGACTCAACAAGGCTTCGACAACAATCAAGGTGGAACCAATCAAAATAGGTTCAACAACAGATAGTTTCAACCCTCTCAGCAACAGATGGAGACACCTCAACAAAGCCTCTCTGACTTAGCCACAGTATTTTCTAACCTCTCCAAGACCTCTCATAGTTTTATACAAGAGACTCGGTCTTCAATTTGGAACTTGGAGATACAAGTGGGTCAGTTGAGCAGCAGGATACCTGAGAGACCTCCCAACACTCTTCCAAGAAACACAGAGGTAAATCCACGGGAGGAGTGCAAAGCCCTCACCATGGGCAAGGAGGATGTGCCTAAAGAGGAGGATGTTGCTGAGGATTTAAAGGAGAAAAAGACTCAAGAAGAGACTAGAAGTGCACTAGTACACACCCCAGTAATAATAAAGGAGCCTGAAGTACAACATCTTTAGAACATGCAAGAGGAGACCAAAGATGAGCAACTTGCTCAATTCTTGGCAGTCTTCAAGAAGTTACAAAATACAGAGGTAAACCCAAGGGAAGAGTGCAAGGTTCTCACTATGGACAAGGAGGCCGACCCCAAGGAAGAGCAAGCTGCTGAGGATTTGAAGGAGAACAAGGCTCACGAAGAAACTGGGAGTGCACCGATACACTCCCCTATGGAGATGAAAGAGTCTAAAGCACAACACCCCCTGAACGTGCAAGAGGAGACCAAGGATGAGCAACTTGCTCAGTTATTGGCAGTCTTCAAGAAGTTACAAGTTAATATTCCTTTTGCTAAGGTGTTGGAGAAGAAACCCCCTTATATGGCCTATCTGAAAAACGCAATTTCTGAGAAGGAGGCCCTAAGGGGAGATGAAACTGTGGTGCTGACCAAGGAGTGCAGTGCATTAGTGTAAAAACTGCTACCTCAGAAAATGCCAGATCCCAGAAGCTTCCTGTTTCCCTGCACTATAGGGACCATTACATTTGAGAAGGCACTATGCGACTTTGGATCAAACATAAATCTGATATCTCTATCTGTGATGAAGAAGCTGGGAATTCAAGAGGTGCAGTCTACAAGGATCTCACTAGAGATGGCAGACAAGTCCATGAAGCGGGCATTTGGAATGGTGGAGAACGTCCTTGTAAAGGTTGAAGACCTTACCTCCCTGCAGACTTTGTGATACTTGACACCGGAGAGGACAAGAACGACTCCATCATCCTAGGAAGGCTATTCCTAGCTACTGGAAAGGCCTTGATTGATGTTGAGAGAGGAGAGTTGGTTCTGAGTTTATGGGAGGACCATATAATGTTTAAGATGCCCAACCCCTACTCTCTCTCAAATAAATGAGGTAGTATTGTACAACACTTAGTGTTTCAACCTTCTCTCTCGGTGGACAGCCATACAGAGCCCCCTGACATCAAACCTAAGTTTGGTGTTGGGTATTCACCTCCCACAATTGAAGGAGAGGGTCTTAAGAAGAAGGTACCCAAGGACTGGAGGAACAAGAAGATTCCTACTGAAGACTTCTCACCTGGCATGAGGGTAGTTTTCACAAGAAGTCTAGTTATACCACACACTGTGAACCGGATCCTGTCTCTAGAGCATGTTGAACTGATTCATGAGAGCACAGGAAAGAAGTTCACCATGAGGGCTGAAGATCTGAGTCCCTATGAACCTCCGTAAAAGGAGCTGTCCGTCAAGCTAATGACGGTAAAGAAGTGCTTGTTGGGAGGCAACCCAACCATACGTATCATATAGTTTACTTTTCCTTTATTTTATGATAGTTTAGCTTATTTGAGTTTGATTTCATATTAAATTATTTTCTATTTATTTTCATAGTTTTTCTCACTTTTCTAACGTTTGTGATCATGTGTAGCACTTAGAACAGAAACAAAAAAATACAGCAGGACAAACAGAACACCCTGAAGGATACCCCCTGCTGGCGTTGAACGCCAGAACTAACGTTCAGTGCCAGAGGGGGATGCAAAGTTGGACGTTAAATGTCCAAATGGGAGATATTCAAAGCCATGTTTTGATCCCTCTAGGACATTCAACTCCCATTCTTGGCGTTGACGTCACCCCCCCCCCAAAAGGGGATCCCCCTCTGGCGTTCAACGCCACTCCGGCGCTGAATGCCTGGGGGGAGGCAGCAAGGTGAAGTTTGGATTTTGGAGTCTTTGGCCAATGGATAAAATCCAACCACCAACCACCCCACCATTAACTCACTCTTACCCCCTTCTCTCTCCTCTTTCACCCACTTTTCTATCCACATTCATCCATTCCATCACCTAGTGGTGGAACCAGAAATTTCATAAGAGGGGCCAATTAAATATAAATATAACAAAAATTAACAAAAATGTTGCTCGACGATGCTTCATCGAACTAAAATCATCAATTATCATCTCTGAAGTGAATTTTGAAGCAATCTCATTTTCAATATATACAATCATATAATCTGCTAAAAATTCATCTTCCATATTGTTTCGAAGCCTTATTTTAATAATATTCATAGCTGAAAAGGCCCGTTCAGTTGTTGCTGTTGTCACAGGAAGAGTCAAAACAGGACGAATTAAGCTATCAATTAAAGGATATATATTTAATTTTCCTGTCTCTGTCAATTTTTGACACAATTTAGCAATAGTAGACAAATTCTGAAAATCTGGAGCTTTAACCACATCAAGTTCATAATGTTGTAACTCATAATCCAATTGAATCTTTTCTTGCTCAGAAAAATCTAAAGAATAGAAATTCTTTGTAAGATTGCATATGTTGCAAACACTGAATAACTTGAAAGCATCTTTAGGATCCAAAGATGTACTCAATATGAGGAGCTCGGTTGCTTGCTCACTAAATCTACTATTTAGCTATTTCAATTGAAAATCTATCACGCTAGTAAAAATGTCGACACGGTAGTGGTGTTCAACAGTGACAACATCTTGTTTACGACGAGACCGAATTATGTCACTAAAAGAAGCACCCATATCAGGTATCTGAATAGCATGATCATTGCAGAAAGAACTAACTTTCTCCAAAAGTGCTCCCCAACTATTATCTCTTAACTATTGAATTAATGACTTTGTACTAGAAACCAGATGCATAGCATTCAAAATGTCTTGAGATTTTTGTTGCAATGCTTGACAAAGTTTATCAGTGATTCCCATGATTTCTTTCATCATATGCAAAATGAAAACAAAATCAAATGATAATAAAGATTTAAGAGCATAAGTAGCATCACCACGTTGAGAATATGTAGATCCATTAGTAGCCAAATCTTCCAGAACTGAAGTTGTTGCTCCAAACATACGTAAAAGGCTACAAATTGAGTTGAAGTGAGAGCTCCATCTGGTATCTCCTGATCTTTTTAATATGCCAATTTGATTAGCTCCCCTTCCTGTTTCAATTTGATTAGTTGCAACTAAATGGGAAATTTCAGTTGCATAAGTAGATCGTAATTCATCATTGCATTTGCAAGAAGAGCACACAACATTGATAATATTACTCAAACTTTGGAAAAAAGCATAAACATCAACAACTTCTTTAGCTGCAGCATCTTATACCCTTTTTCTAGTTGGTTTTACATTATTTTTAGTTAGATTTCAATTATTTTTACTTGATTTTTGTGCAAAATTCGCCTTTGGATGCTACTTTGAGTTTTTCTTGTCTTTTTATACTTTTAGGTGAAATTCGGAGCAGTTTAGAGAAGTCTGGAGCAAGAAACGAAAATGCTGTCAGCTCCCCCCTGGGCGCTAAATGCCCAACCTGGCGTTCAATACCAGCAAGGGGGCATGAAGTTAGAGGCACGCTTCCTTTCTGGGCGTTCAACGCCCAATCCTGGCGTTGAATGCCAGCTTGCTGTCCGTTTCACACAACAATTGGGCCTCAAAGTGGATTTTAGCACTTATTAGTCTTATCTTATTTTATCTTTGTAATTTTTAATTTAAAATAATATCTTTTAGGTTTATCATTTATTATTAGGTTAGTATTTAAGGAGAATATCACTTAGGTCTTAGGAATCTTCCTCCCCCCGCACTTTTGAGAATCCTATTTTCTTTGAAAGTTATGAGCAATTAAACCTCTTGGTTAAGGTTAGGAGCTATGTTTATTTCTATGGATTAATATTATTACTTTTCTATTTTAATATATGTTTGATTCAATTCTAAGGTGTGTCTCATTCTTAATCTAATGAAACTGGGTGGAACGGAAGTATGACCTGTTTTTCTTAATGAGTTCTCGTGATACTCTGACCAAGGTCGCCTGAACTACAGCTTGAGAACACACCTCCTAGATGGATAATCCACAACCTGTTGGGGACATAGGAACATCTGTTCACCCGGGATCTGGGGTGATTAGGGCCTTTGTGGTATAAACTAGTTTTTTGAACTTCACCTCTAATTCAAATTGAATGACCACGGAAGTGGCGTTTGATGAGGATCAGAGGAGATTAAATTGCTAACAAATTAGGGTTTAATCACTTACAGTTTGCCATAGAATGAATCATTCATTGTTAAAATAGTTATTACACCTACCTTTAATTGTTCTCTTTAATATCTTGTTTTATGTGCTTTCAACAACAACCATCCTTTACTGTTGCCTAACTATGCCCAGCAAGATAACTATTACTTGCTCAATCCGACAATTCTTATGGGATCGACCCTCACTCACCTGAGGTATTACTTGGATGACCCGGTGCACTTGCCGGTAAAGTTGTGCGAGTTCTAATTTCGTGCACCACTTACTCGGGATACAACCAAATCCCGATGTACAAGTCGGACCAGGAGAAAACTTCGTTCATAACTCCAAAAGTTAACTATTGCTACATAGTGATGCATTTTGGGTTAAAGAATGCTAGAGCCAGGTACCAGAGGCTGATGAATAAAGTGTTCTCTTTCCATCTGGGAGAACTCATTGAAGTAAATGTAGACGACATGCTCGTCAAATCCAAATAGAACTTAACACTGCTATCCGACCTCTTTGAGGTGTTCTCTACAATAAAGAAGCATGGGATGAGGCTAAAACCCTCAAAATGCACCTTTGTAGTAGAATCGAAAAAGTCTTGGGTTTCATGCTAACTCAGAGAGGCATAGAAGTAAACCCGGATAAATGTCAAGCCATACTCAACATGAAGAGCCCGACCTGTCTTAAAGAGGTCCAACAATTGAATAGAAGGTTAGCAGCTCTATCCAGGTTCCTAGTAGGATCCGCTCTGAAATCACTACCCTTATATTCCATACTCAGAAAGGGGAAGCTTTTCGAGTGGACTCCAGAATATGAGTAGTCCTTCCAAGACTTCAAAGCCTTCCTAGGTCAACCGCTCATACTTACCCGACCTGTTAAGGGTGAAGAACTCGTATTGTACTTAGCAATAACAAACCGAGCTATAGCTTCGTCTTTGATCCGTGAATACACAAAGGGATAGCAGCCTATAAAGTTCACGTATCAAGGAAAGAGATGAATTATCAAAAAAATAGAGAAGTTCGTATATGCCCTTATCCTCACCTCTCGATGGCTCTGGCCTTATTTTCAAGCCCACACTATAAAGGTTCGTATTAACCAACGAATGAAATACATACTGTAAAAGACGGACCTGGCAGGGCGAATGTTGCATAGGCTGTAGAATTGTCCAAATTCGACATAAAGTATGAAACTCGGACAGCCATCAAGTCCCAGTATTGCTAATTTTGTTGCCGAGTATACAGAAACCCAAGGAAGCCCAAGTACATGGAGCATATTTGTAGACTGGTCGTCAAATAAAGTTGGCAGTGGGATAGGAGTTATGCTAGAAAGCGACCAAGAAACTCAGATAGAACTCTCATTGAGGTTCGAGTTTCCAGCTTCTAATAACCAAGCAGAATATGAAGTCCTGCTTGCTGGCTTGAAGCTGGCCAAAGAAGTGGGAGCAAAAAAGCTGATAGTGTTCAGTGGCTCTCAAGTGATAACTTCACAGATTAACGGTACCTATCAAGCCAAAGACTCCACTATGAAAAGGTACTTGGATGAAGTAAAAAAGCAGCTAACGCACTTCTTAGAAGGAGAGGTCCGACATATAGCCCGGGAATCAAACACCCGAGCTAATGCCCTCTCAAAATTAGCCAGCACCAAGCCAGGAGGTAACAATAGAAGCCTAATCCAGGAAATCCTGCAAGCACCATCAATATCAAAAGGGGAAGACAATCCAGAGGCAATGACCATATCCAATCAAAATTTGGGGTGGATGACTCCTATAATCAACTATTTTAAATTCAACGTCCTCCCTAAGAACGAGAAGGAGGCCAGGAGACTCATAAAGGAAGCACAAAATTACACACTGGTCCATAATGTCTTATACAAAAGAAGGATATCAATATCCCTCTTGAAGTGCGTTCCGACTTCTAACCCTAAGGAGGTCTTAGAGCAAGTACACAATGGCATATGTGGGAATCACTTGGGAGCTCGGTCACTAGCCAAAAAAGTGATTCGAGCCAGCTTCTTCTGGTCGACCTTACAAAGGGAGGCAACTGAGTTTGTCAAAAAATGCCCGCCTTCCCAGTAGCATGCCAACTTTCATGTTGCGCCTCTTGAAGAGCTTATTAGTGTCACCTCACCATGGCCATTTGCAAAATGAGGCCTTGACCTCCTAGGACCATTTCCTCATGCTCCAGGTCAAGTTAAATACCTTATAGTGGGGATTGACTACTTCACTAAATGGATCGAGGCAGAAACACTAGCAACCATCACTGCCCAAAGAAGTCGGAAGTTCTTTTACAAGAACATTATCATAAGGTTTGGAGTACCCGACTCCATCAACACTGATAATGAAACTCATTTTACTGACTCAACCTTCAAAAATTTGGTGGCCGACTTAAAAATAAAGCACCAATTCACATCGGTCGAACATCCTCAAGCCAATAGACAAGCTGAAGCTGCCAACAAGGTCATACTGGCCGGGTTGAAATGTCGATTACAAGAGGTAAAGGGGGCATGGGCAGAGGAGGTCCCTCAAGTTCTATGGGCATATTGGACAACCCCGCATTCCACGACAGGGGAGTCACCTTTCCGACTTGCTTATGGGATAGAAGCCATGATCCCTATAGAAATTGCTGAAGAATCTCCTAGGGTCATATTCTACAATGAAGGGGCCAATACCCGTGCACAAAAGGAAGAGCTCGACCTCCTTCCAGAAGTCCGAGAACGAGCTCAGATTAGAGAATGGGCACTAAAACAAAGGATGGCCCTACAGTATAATTAGAAGGGTATCAGGAGAAGTTTCATTACCAACAACCTCGTGCTGATCCAAAATGACATCAGAGTTCAGAAGCCGGGCGATGGGAAGCTAGCAGAAAATTAGAAAGGACCCTACAAATTGTTGAAGTCTTAGAAAAATGTTACTACAAAGTGTCCGACCTCCAAGGGTGGGAGCTCCCGAGGTCGTGGCATACGTGTAACCTAAGAAAGTACTACTGCTAGGTAGCGCACCTTGTTTCCTGGTGTACTCTTTTTCCCAACCTTAGGATTTTTTCTTAAAAAAGGTATTTTTTTAAAGGGGGTTTTAATGAGACACCAAAGCAAGGACTAAGGGTATTCAAGCCCTTACTGCATAAGTTTATATAAGGAAATTCTTGTTTATTAATAAAGTTCTTATTTCTTTCTTTAAAAGTTTCTTATCAAAAACACATTAAGTTAAGCTCGACAAACCGCGAAAATCATTGCCCGACCTAAGACAATCGGCAAGATGAAGCGACGAGGTACAAATTAATGTAAGAAATTATATAAACAATTCGTGAAAACCAACCTCAACACGGCGGACAAAAACGAAGTGTAGAAGTAACTTAACAAAGTCTGACTACACGAAGTCGGAATTAGGAAAGGAAACACATAAATAAATTCGCTATTTATCACAAAAAATTGCCAAGATAAGAAATCTAGCAACTATATTTGGCTTTTAAGACCTAGCTTCATTTACTTAAAGGCATAAAAGTTCTTAAAAGTCCCAAAAAAGTAACTCGAATACAACTTTAAAAAGTTGTTAGAAATGCAACTGTAATAAAAGTAAAGTATTCAAAAAAGTTACTAAGCTATTACAAAGGAAAGTGTTCTAAGACCCACAAGTCGGGTAATCTTCAAAAAGTCACAAAACAAAAACAACTTAAGGACCAGCGCCAACTAGCGGATTAAGATCCTCACCAGTCTCGACATCCTTACCTCGGACAGGAGGAGTCGGAGGATGCACTGAGACTGGGACAGTCGGGATAGGACCAGGAGGCAAAGAAGGGGCTTCAACATTCAGGACCTCGGGCTAAACCTCCAGAATATTAGAGGTTTGCCCGGTTTGAGTCTTCGAATCGGGCAAAGCACCCTCCTCCTCGTCCTTGGGGGATCGTAAGATCTTTCCATCCACAACAATGTTGTCCTGACTGAACAAGGATAGATCAACCCCAGAAGCCAAGACCTGGATCTGAGGCTTCAAGTTCTCAAACATTTCATCCATCCCGATGACCACGGACTCCTGAAGGGAAGCATACTATTCTCAGAAAGATTTTAACTCTTCTTGAAGGTTGAGCTTCTACCCGTAGACCCGGGTATAGCTTTCCTCATAGCAGCCGTCTTAGGGGTCATAGTATCTGTCAAACAAGAGCAAAAACACATTAGAAAAACAAAATACAACTAAAAAATTATAAAAGTTAAAGGTCGGGAGACTACCTAGCTCGGACCGAAGCTGACCGGGGTCCCCTAAGAATCTCTTTGTGTCCAAGTAAGGAGCTCGGCCCTAGCACTATTGCAACACATTTACAAAATATTTTTCCACCTCATCTAGGCTATCTACACTGTACTTAGCTATAACAGGCTCTTCTTGCCAGTACAAAGGAAAAGAAGGCTCTTTATTCTCATTTAAATAGAAAGACCAGGTGCCCTCTACAGCTCGGATCTTAAAAAATTAGTTCTTAAAATCGTGAAAAGACTCATCAAAGATAGAAAATCCTTTCTTACCCTGAACAGCGCGGAAAGAGAACTAAGAAGCCTTCCCTTTCAACGTCCCGGGTTTGGTCAAAACGAACAAGTAAAAGAAGACCTTAGAAGAAGGTCAGACATCAAGTTCTCGGCAGAGAAGCTGAAAAATCTTTAAGAAGGTCCAGAAATTCGGATGAAGTTGAGAAGGAGCAACATTACAAGCCCAAAGAATATTGGATTCAAAATCGGTAAAAGGGAGTGAAACGCCTAACTTTGAAAAAAAGCAATCGTAGGCGTAAAAGAAAGGGCGTTCCGAGTTATCTAGAAGAGGAAAACATATTCTCTCTTCGGGATCAGACACTACTAGCTTGTAATTTCTCTCATCCTCTCTGTTCTCACAAATTTTATGGTGTCTATGGAACTCCTTCTAATATTGCTTATCAACTATGGGGACACAAGAAAGAATAGAGGTATCTACTCAATTAAGGAGACTAGGAGGAGCTTTAGTCGACATACTGAGAACAATAGAGCGCGACATAAAAACTATACCTACAAATGCAAAGTGAAGAAGCCATTACTAAAAGAGCTCAGACGTCGTCCAAAAGAAGTCGGGTAACAACCAACGAAACCAAAAAAGGCAATTTCAAAAATTTGCTACATACAGAATGAGTCGAAATGATGTCCCTCCTATACTACTATAGTAACATTATCGCATAGTCGTAACACCATTGGGGAAACACAAATGCAACCAAACAAACAATGAAAATTTTGGCAAAATTCAGAATTCCTCAAAATGATCTCAAGCAACAATCAAACGACAATAAACAGTTTCAAACAACTACAGTTCTACAAAATGGCAGATACACATCCAACACTCTATGTCGGTCTCGATCGATGAAGAAGACCGAAAGACTTATTAGCAAAATTAAAGCAACAACAGTTAAAAGCAACTCCAAGAATAAAAAAACAAACATATCAACATCGATGACATTTTTTCAAGGGACCACTCAAAACAGTCTTAAGCAAATAAATCACAAAAGATTGTCAAAAAGATAAGACACCAACCTTGATGAAAGTCAGAAGGGAGAGGGGCACGTCAAGCGGCAAAGTCACGGACGATCCTCTTCGTTAAATGCAAGCCAAGACGAAGAAAGTCTTGGGAAAGGAATCTCAAAAGTGAACGAAGCAGAAAAATCTTTACGGTAAGAAAAGGTTCTCTGTGAAAGAAGAAAGCGAAGAGAAAAGCAATAGAAGATCTTTTCAGGAATGTAAAAAGGGAGTAGAAGAAGGGACAAGGTGCTTTTATAAGAAACAAGGGGCAAAAAATTCTTCTTAACTCCTCTTTAAAAACGTGCGCAAATCCCAAGAAAAACTACCGTGCATTAAAATAGGTAATGTTCAAATTTTTTGAAAACACGTCGGATATATGACCTTTAAAAGCAGAATACCCGACGTCAAATCAAAGGGCCACGAATTATTAGAGTCCGACCTCTTGAAAGTTTGGGACTCAAGCAGGGACACTGTTCATACCCTGCCCCAACAAATAAAGGCAGACCCAATAACGAAGAAAGGCCCACCAAAAGAGGTGGCCTCTATAGCATACCTGACCTCTTTAAATAGGTCGGGCATAATGAAGGAGCTTAGCTCTACCTATCCAAATAGGTAACTGCCTCCACAGATTTTTTCCACTATCTCTATCTTCTCTAAAAGATAGGTCTCAACAACTCCCAAGACAACATAAAGCATAAAGGGAACGAATATCCATCCATAAAAGTGGAATTACTCCAATAAATGTGGTTAAAATTTTATTATAAATACATTAATATCCCTCAAGTATAATTTATGTTTTAATCTACAAAAAAATTGCATAAAATCCTTATTAACTTAAGTATTAGAATCTCTTGTAAGTATCACTCTCCATCTTCTCAGAAAAAACTCGGACTACAATAACTCAACACTAAACAAGTTAAATGTTGTCTTATAAAAAATTTAGACCTCACATTTAGGTCCAAATGAACGTTCTAGATAATTTTTGAAATAGGATTCTTTTTTATAAATTCGAACGATTAAGGATTAGTTCGCACGTGGTAGTTGCGCAAGTATAAAAGGTGTATAAGCTAGTTAGTTAGGATAGACCTGTGTGTATAAATACACCTGAATATATAGCAATGAATGTAAGTACAATTACTTCCATCAATTACATCTAACTACGTGCTTCCTACTCTATCACCCCGCTCCTTTTTCTCTCTCTTTTCTGGATTTTTCAGACCACGTGATAGAGGCTCTT